>NC_134498.1:50319743-50419743 GCF_040206685.1 Ascaphus truei
AAGAAGAAGAAGAGAGAGATTGAGATGAAATGGTCTTTTAGTTTGACATTTTTGGCCAAAATTGTTGTAAGCCCCTGAGCCAACGGCACGGCAGACCACATATCAGGGGTCCCTAACGCTAATATAAAGTCTTAATAACCTGTGTAATAACAGGAAGAATGATTTATCGTAAATCTGTCAATATTAGTAGCAAAGTTCTAAGTCTGACTGAAGCTTTTATTAACCTGTACATTACCAGGAAAAGCACTCTGTATTAGAGATGTCACAGCCAAACTGCAAGCAGGCAGGTTCCCCTGAGTGGAAGATGCTATGGAGTGAGCCCATAACCATTTAAATGTGGGAGGGGGTGAGCTTAAATTAAGTAGGAGGTTGCCAACCTCCAATCAGCCTGCTTGCAGTTTGGCTGTGACATCTCTAATACAGAGTGCTGAAGTTGGAAGACTCTGTTCTTGCTACATTGTAAAATGGCTCTGAATTGTATGTATATCTTTATTTATACAGACAGTCCTCGATTATCCACCGGAATCCGTTCTGGAAGTAGCGCTGGATAGTGAAACCGGTGTAAAGTGAGTCCCATGTTAATCAGTGGCGGTGAGCGTTGGATAACGCATTCAGGCGTCGGATAACGGCCCTTAGGGTTGCATTGCAAAGCGTTGGATATGCCATTCGTTGTAAAGTGGAACGTGGGATAACGAGGACTGTCTGTATAGCATCATTTCTGTACATAGCGTGTCACAGCAGTAATACACGTGACATAGCAGTAATACACGTGACATAATAATAGAACACATAATGGGAATAAGCGTTAAGACATGACAGTAACAATAGGAAAGGGAGTTACTGCCCTGGAGAGCTTACAATCTAAGTGGTATAAAGGGAGAACGTACAGAGACAGTAGGAGGGTGTTCAGGTAAGGGCGTCTGCAAGGCCCACGGTCAGTGCATATGAGATGTATAGTATCAGCCAGCGGAGCTGCCCATACGCTGTGTTAAAGAGGTGGGCTTTAATATAGTCCCTAGAGGTGGATAGAGAGGGTGTTTTTCTTTCTTCTAACGGACTGTTCCGTGTTAGTTCGAAGGAAAAAACAAAACAGCACAGGATTTTTAGAGTCTCTCTCATTGAAAAGCAGCCTCACCCCTGGGACAGAGATGGCACACAGCTGAGTATAGTGTGGGAGTTAGGGAAAGTTACACATATTGGAATGGGATGTATCAGATCCTGTATCTCCTCTTTCCTTATGTTAAAATATTCAGAGTGTGTGTTAGAGCGACAATTCAGCTGCTGTCACCTATATTTTGGAACGGGGGTTCCCCCGAAGGTAAACCATGCTACTCTCAGCTCTGGGCACACCCCGGTTCGAGATACACTTACCGGTGTTTCCTAAGGGGGATTTAAATGGCCGTCCAATTTGGAAGCTGCATGCGATGATGTGGCCGCTTCCTGTTGGCTTGCGTTTTGGCAGCCATTTTGTTTCCCCTGGAGGGAGATTTAAAACCGGTAACTACACTGGTAAGTACCTCTTGGGGGGGGGGGGGGTTCCATGGAACTAACAATAACAGGATTTACACCCCAGATTCCAATCCTTTGAAAAGATAGGTAAAGAGACAGAATGAACAGCCAGGATGGACACTTTAACTCTTTGTGTTTGTACTTGTGAAGCTCGGAAACTTCTTGCATCAGACGCAGCCATCAGCAAAACGAGGTTTCGTGCACCAACAGAAACTTCTTTGTGGTGTGATATATTCATCCATAGATGTAATGTGGGATTTGCCCTAACACACGGATTCCTTATAAATCAAATAGCTTGACACATTTTTCTTGTTATTGATAATCCCGCAGAACTATACTCCCCAGCGCACACGGCGCAGGCCCTGTGGCAGTGAGGAGATTTATATAGGGGCCCGCTCGCACTACGCGCACTTCCAGCCCAGGAGAGACATTTCCTCCGTCTGTCACAGGGATTTTCTCTGCTGATGTCCTGAGAATAATTGGATTTAGAGGGGATGAGAGTTAGCCGCTCGTGTCCTGCCAGCGAAAGATGAGCAGCACAGGGCTCTGTGTGGAGGGGGAGGGGATGTGTCACCATTCGTGCTGCCTCCGGCTTCCTAACACGAAGCCACGAGCCGTACCAGGCTGCACAGCGCCAGCGATGCACAGCTAGGGAACGCCTGATCCATCAGTGTAAATATGTTCCATAACATGCAATGTAACCTGAAAACCTGATGATAAGAAACTCAATGGCAAATATCTCTTTCCATACACTGCATACTATTTATAATTACCAGGAAGTAATGCATTGAGAGTTACCACTCGTTTTCAAGTATGTCCTGGGCGTAGAGTTAAGATGACAAATAATACATGGTTACAAATATGTCGATGTTTGCAAACTCACAAACATGGGTTTGTTTGATAATGAGCAGTTTATTGCCTGCACGTACAGCACTGAGTATGATCATACACGAAAGTTGTCCATTAGGCACTCTGCCGGGGGGGGGGGGGCATGCACACTTTATATACAGTACGTGTTAGATTGCTTTGTTTAACATAGGTTACTAGATCTCAAACAATCCAGGAGGAGCATATATTAGAAACAAAAAAGGAAACAGTGCGAAATTTAAGTGCAGATGTATTAACAATGAGGTAAATAATAGGGTGTAGTCTTGGCTCTGATGGTTAGCCTACTCACAAGATGTCAGAGGTAAGAATGCGGTTAGCAGATAGGGCTGCTACCCATAGGGTATAGGTGTTGTGTGGATCTCCCTCCAGGCTCGTCTCGTCAGTACGATGGTAGTGTATGTAAGAGAGGGAAAGAGAACTACATAGCGCGATCAGGTGGATAATAAACTTTATATAAAAAATAGGTATAAAAAAAGCCATTAACTTAAAGAATAAACTGGCCCCAAGTGCCCTTAGAGAAAGGAAATCTAGGGATAATAGTTGGTTAAACATGAAGGGATTCTTTGGATGTAAGAATTGCTCAGCTTGTCGGTTCAAGTCATCTGAGCACACTCATTTCTCTTCTAACGTAGCAGGCGAAAGTTTCAATATAGAAACTTTCATAACCTGCAGGACAGATTATGTAGTCTATCTTCTGGAATGTTCCTGCAGGTTACAATATGTAGGAAAAACTATTAGGCCTGTGCGAACAAGGATAATTGAACATCTGAGTGGTATAAATAGAAAACTGATGAATCATAATATACCAAAACATTTTGCAGAATGTCATGAGGGTGAACCCACAAGCTTGCAGTTCAAAGCAATAGAACATGTACTGCCGCACTGGAGGGGAGGAGACAGGGGATCAGAATTGCTCAAAAGGGAGACATTCTGGATCCACCGTTTAAAAACACTTACCCCCAAAGGTCTAAATTCAGAAATAGACCTTGCACCCTTTCTGTTATAAATATGTATATATCTAATGATGTTTTCTTTTGCTCTTTCCTGCTTCATTCATTTCATTTCAGCCTTCTGCGTCATATTATATACACCGGATAGATCCTGATCCCTTATACTGTGGAACTATATCTTGTCTGTGTTACTATACTGTAATAATAGCTCTCTAATATTGAATAATATTCTGTATATAATAGATGTGTTATTACCTTGAAAAGAAGAGTCAGATATTAATTTGTGATTCTCATGTGTAATTGACATTGTTACATATTATATCCAAAGCTATACTAAGCTATATATAGCTAGATAGACTGTGTATGTTGCAACAATTGTTGCGTGTTGATGTTCTTCAGGATTTTTTCATTTTATTGAAGATTTGATGTGGTGTAAATGAAACGTCATTTTTTCTCCCAAAAAACAAAATTAACACATATAATTAATTAATATTATACTTGTAAATTATTTAGTTAATAAAGTACTTACACACATATATTTAAAAAGAGGAGTTTAATTAATTAGGAAAACATAGTCTCGTCCTGCAGTTGGAATTTAAATGACCCCTGTGAAAGGTTGTATTTAATATAATTATCTTTATATATGATCACTATATCCAATAAACATCAAAATCACATTGTGAATAAATTACTGTTATTTCCTAGTATTTTTATATGCCCCCTGAAATATGATAGTTGTTAGTAGGATACCTAAATATTTGATAACCGACATACAGAGGATTGCCTCTATTAACTGACCCACAACTAATTAACTATTGAGTCCTAGTTCTCTGGTTTCCCCATTTATAAAAAGAATAATTCATTCATATGCTCAAAATATATATACCCTCCGTGATCAAAATACACATATAGTCTAATTAAATCTCTTTTAATGACGTTTCATAATGTCTTAATATGTAATATATACTCTCATAATGTTATCTCATTGTAATCAAGTTTACTTAGTAGTATTAATGTGCACAGCTTTGCCAAATCAAATTGCACATAGCGCTATGGGCATTGGTTTAATTGTTTTAGATAATTATATTATTGGATAGAATAGGGTATATAAAGGCACCTTTTACCCCAAGCATGCACACTCCTGACGGAGCCGGATGCAGTCTATTAAGACTGGGCGAAACGCGTAGAGTGATGCTTTCTGGACTAGTGGGCGAGCCGTAGTTTCCCAAACCTCAGAGCCGTGACGTCATACGCACAGCAGGACGCAAAGAGAGGCGTTGCGATCTCATACTGCAGGCGAAGGAGACTTGGAGTATCCAGGGGAGGCGGTGAGAGCTGCGGTGAGAGCTGCGGTGACCCCACTACACACACATATTGTGACAAACGCTTGTTTTAATTTTGCACATTGTAAGTGCGCATTTTTATACCTGTTTTTTATATAAAGTTTATTATCCACCTGATCGCGCTATGTAGTGCTCTTTCCCTCTCTTACATACACTACCATCGTACTGACGAGACGAGCCTGGAGGGAGATCCACACAACACCTATACCCTATGGGTAGCAGCCCTATCTGCTAACCACATTCTTACCTCTGACATCTTGTGAGTAGGCTAACCATCAGAGCCAAGACTACACCCTATTATTTACCTCATTGTTAATACATCTGCACTTAAATTTCGCACTGTTTCCATTTTTGTTTCCCATATATGCTCCTCCTGGATTGTTTGAGATCTATCACACTTCTTGGAACCCGTGAAACAGGTACCACCAGAGGGTTTGAGCAGGGTTATTTACTATTTGACTTTATTTTAAGTTTATTATTTAGCACATATTGTTAATTGCACTTGTTATTAGTTGCACTTATTACCATTTGTTCACATTTTGAGTTGCTTGCGCCTTGATTCACTATTATTCACAATAACATTGGTTACTAGGCAGAATATAATCACATCACAGCATTCCCTGTACACAAGGGGATAATCCTCTTCTAAACCAACCAAGTTACAGATCTTCTTATCTATCCCAGACTAGCTCCGAAGATCAATTCAACTAACCTAAACTAAAGTTTGCTAAGGTGGGTTTGGGGTGCCGAGCCAGAAACTATGACCCCATAGCCGATAATTGGCATTAGCATCTGCTGTGCGATTCGCTTTCTGACCAGCAGACTTAGGAAGGATTTGTTCATGTAAAGCAGTGGTCTCCAAACTTTTCAGTACGAGGAACACATCGTATATTCTACACATTTTCGCAGGCCAAAGTAAAAGAGAACCATGGGGCCTGTGTGTTGCCTGCGCGCCGCGTACCTCTCACTACCGACCGGGAACGCAAACCAGGAACCGCAAGCTGGAAAACCGACTGCGCGGCTCTCGCGTGTGTCCGCCATGAGAACCGCCGCTGACATGCCCTCTCTGAGTGCCTTTAGAGCCTGACGGACAGGTGAGGGTTAAGGGGGCTGAACCGCCAGAATGGCGGATCCTCACAAGGTGATATCCAAGGGGTTGGAGTTAGAGCCCGAGATGGACACATGTTGGGATCTTCCTGATAGGTACGACTGAAACCAGTTTAAAGCATGTTTCCCTATTCCAGAGCTCTGGAGTTTGTTAAACAGGATAACATGATCAACTGTGTCAAAAGCCTTTGCAAAATCTTGAATACTGCACCAGTGAGTTGTCCCAGTTCCATTCCACACTGGATCTCATTGCAAACTTTTAGCAGGGTAGTTACCGTGGGGTGTTTGGGGCGAAAGCCAGATTGGAATTGGCTAGGGAAATTTGTCTTGATATAGTAATCGCTTAATTGGGAGTGGACACATTTTTCCATGACTTTGGATAGAATTGGGAGAAGGGAGATTGGCCTGTAGTTTGAGACAGTGTTTTTGTCCCCACTTTTGAAGATTGGGACAACTCTGGCAGTTTTCCAGGTCTTAGGCATATGGCCTGCAGACAGGATAGAGTTGACTATGGAAGCAATTGGTTTGGCAATGGCTGGGGCACCAAGTCGTAGGAACCTAGATTGTAGTAAGTCAGGTCCACATTGGCTGCTTAGTTTTAGTTTGAGGAGCGCTTGTGTAATCTCCTCTTCGGATACTGGGACAAATTGAAAATAGTGGGCAGTGTTGGGAGAGGGTGGGGCTTTAGGGGTACTCTCAGAGTGAGGTTCATGTTTGTGGTTTGGGTTACGTTTCGATAATAAGTTAGTAGCACACCCCACAAAGTAATCATTGAATGCATTTGCAATGTCAGTGGGGTTTGTCAGAGTAATATCCCCCTTAGTGATATTACTTGGTTGTTGATGGTTAGGAGGCTGGAATATATTGTTGATAACCTTACAGAAGTTAGCTGGGTTTGATGTATTCTGGAGGAGATTGTCAGAGTAATATTGTGCTTTTGCATGCCTTGTTTGCCTTGTGCACATGTTCCGCAGGCATCTGTAGTGATTGAGATACTTGGTAGTGCCAGTTACTTTGTAGCTTTTCCACAAAGCATCCCTGAACTGGTAGAGTGCTATAAGGTCAGTTGTAACCCATGGAAGGTGGGCCCCCTGTACCCTTAATCTGTGTAGTGGAGCATGGGTATCGCAGAGTTTTAAGAACTCGGATTGGAAATAGTCGAGCGCAGAATCGGGTTGGGAATTAAATCTATTCTGTGCCAAGGGCAGTTGGTAAGGTATAGAATCTGTAGGAAACCAGCAGAAAAGACAGGTCAGAAACTGAAGCCTGAGGTCTCATGTGGCTGGTCCTTTTCAGAGCAACTACTCAAAACAGGCCCGTCCCAGACTCCCATGGCAGGTCTCAGGGGGCAGCCAGAGGGAAAATGTAGCATCACTGCAGCTTTCCTTTTTTATTTTTTTTAAATACACGTAGGATTGAAGCAGGAGGTCTCAGGAGCTAAGCCCCACTAATTTCGGCTCCGGGGACACCCTCCTTCCTGAGATACCTCCGTAGCGTCAGGTCAGGTTTTCAGGATATCCCTGCTGCAGCACAGGTGGCTTAATCTGAGCCACTTATTGAGCCACTTGTGCTGAAGCAGGGATATCCCTGATACCTGGCCTGTTAGTGGCCCTTGAGGGCTGGAGTTGGCTAATTCATTGACAGTCGAAGACTGAGCCACTGATTGAGCCACCTGTGCTGAAGATAGGATATCCTGAAAACCTGACCTGTTGGTGCACCTTGCACACTGGAGTTGAGCCCCCCTGCATTAGCCAGCACCTCCGTTGGTTCTGTGGTTTGCTGCATGGTTGCGGGACTGGTTCTGCACTCCTGATCAGAGGACCTGGAGTCTGGCATTCACGCAGTTCTGGGATAGGTGTCTGATAAAGCCGTCTCCCCCTTGTCCTTTAGGGATGTGGGAGATTCCCATTAGGCCCAGCCCAGGGCACCAAAATTTGGGGGTGGCAAAAATGTCCGCCCCCCATATACCATATGTTCCAGACTATTTTAACATATTATTTCGGCTGTATCGTCATAAGGCCAGCAAGTTATCGTTGATAGGCATCTCCATTTAACAGTCCGATTATCATAGCACATGTCCCCCTTTTTTTCACCTGATATTGTAAGAACAAGTCCCTCACCGTTTCCTCACCGGGGAGCCAGGGTGCGCCAAAAGCGTGGGGCATAATGTTGAGGTCACAGTGATACAGTCCATGCAGACGTATTATATGTGCAAATTACTTGGTGCTCCTTAGTCACCTCTTGCCTTGGACTCCTTCAGTGCTGTTTGTGGTGCCACAAATGTGTAGTGTCCCCCTCCACAATTCCAAAAATCTATTAAATTCACCGGGTGCCAGGCAGGGCACATTTACTATAAATTCACAAGACGAGGCCGGAGAAAAACTTAGCACTTCCAACATTGTATTTCCAAACCCTCGCATTCAGTAATCGTACATCTGTCTCTCTGTCTGAGTCCTGTTTTGTCTCTTCAGCTGACCCGTCGGCATCTATACCATCCCAGGGATAACATTGTAATGTCGCCTGGGCAACAGCTGGACCAGAATTGTCACTTGGCAACTGTTACATACACAACGTGACTCTATGGGGCACAGTTTGTCTCCCTGCGTTCAGGGCAAGTTTTGTAATGGGTAAGAGACTGAACTAGTTTATATATCGATGGAGTCACCAGTGAATGATCTCTTGTTCTTGCACAGGGGTGGGAAACTCCAGTCCTCAAGGGCCACCAACAGGTCAGGTTTTTTGGATATCTCTGCTTCAGCACAGGATGTGCAGTCTTTGAGCCACCTGTGCTGAAGCAGTAGGGTTAGAGCCACTTTTTACAGACCATTGGCCTATTTATTATGCTCACATCTCCAGATGGACATAGGCAAATAATAATACACAGACGCCGTGCAGAGAATGGGGACTCAAAGGGCCCAGGTTGGTTTTCTTTTAACACAAGTTTGACTGAATTTTGTCGAAGACTGAGCCACTGATTGTGCACCTGTGCTGAAGCAGGGATATCCTGAATACCTGGCCTGTTGGTGGCCCTTGAGGACTGGAGTTGCCTACCCCTGTTCTAGCATGTCCCCGTGAAATAAAAAAAAACTTCCACCCTGTAACCCAAACTTCAAAGCCTGTTGAAGGAGAAGCTTAGTATCAAAGGGTCTGAAATGTGCTGAATAATAACTAGTTAGCAGCTTAATGCTTCCCTTCATATAAAATATATTCATAAAGTATAGCCTTGCTCTCACTGCCATTTCATTTATTAGCCTGTACCTCACCAATGTATATCGCAAGGTCACCCCCAACATCCTGCTCTGATTGGCCATTTGTCTTTCTGATGACAGCTGTCAAATGTCAGGTCTTCTCCTAACTTAACACAAGTTGGGTTTGACAATCGTAGCGATGAAATCAATTAAGTTGCCGTTCATTTCCATTTTCACAGCGAAGGACAATGCCTGGGGGGGAAGCAGAACTTCTGAGGCTGGCAGCTTGGATTTAATTATGATTTGGGATGGGTAATTGTCACTGAGAATATTTAATAAAGGTCATCTGGAAACTTTAGGAACGGAACGCACAATTTCACAGCCAGGTGGCTTACCAGGAGGGACCAGCTCATGTCCAGCCGCACTTAGGGCCAAGCGGGGGCATGTCCTGTCCACTCATGGCACATCCATTTGATTCTTCTCCCTTGGCCATTGCACATGCTAGGCCTCTGTGTACTCCTCACTTTTCTCTCTGAGCTCTACCTCTAATTTATATTGGTGCAATTCTCGGATCTGCTTTTCTCCGATATCCTCTCCCCCTCTTTCTCTCTCCCCCTCCGTCATTCTCTCTCCTCCTTTTCACTCTCTCTCTCCCCCCTCTCTGTCATTCTCTTTCGCCTCTTTTTCACTCTCACTGTATCCACATCTGGTTTCCATCTCTGTGGTTCTAGTTTTGGTGTCACCTTTTCCTTGTCTAACGGAGTCCTTTCTCTCCCTCTTCCCTTCCTTCCTCTCTCCCTCTTCCCTTCCTTCCTCTCTCCCTCTTCCCTTCCTTTCTCTCTTCCCTTCCTTTCTCTCTTCCCTCCTTTCTCTCTTCCCTTCCTTTCTCTCCCTCTTCCCTTTCTCTCTCTTCCCTTGCTTTCTCTCCCTCTCCCCTGGCTTCCTCTCTCCCTCACCCCTTCCTCTCCCTCTTCCCTTTCTCTCCCTCTTCCCTTCCTTTCTCTCCCTCTTCCCTTCCTTGCTCTCCCTCTTCCCTTCCTTCCTTCCTCTCACTCTTCCCTTCCTTCCTCTCTCTTCCCTTCCTTCCTCTTTCCCTCTTCCCTTCCTTGCTCTCTCCCTTGCGCTCTCTCTTCCCTTCCTTTCTCACTCTTCCCTTCCTTCCTTCCTTCCTTCCTTCCTTCCTTCCTTCCTTCCTTCCTTCCTTCCTTCCTTCCTTCCTCTCACTCTTCCCTTCCTTCCTCTCTTCCTCCTCCCTTCCTTCTTCACTCTTTCCCTATCTCTTCCTTTCATTTCTGTCCTTTTTTTCTCATTCTCTATTTCACTTGACGAATCTTATTTTACTTTTTCCAACTTGAAGTGACATTTAAACTGCGTCAATTAATGACAAATTTTACGTTCTGAAAAACAATTAGTTCCACTTCCCAAAGCAATGTCCTGGTAATTCCGTCCACCTGCTGCGGTCCTCTCCCCTTTGTCTTTTAATCGCACTGTAGCTAATGAATATACACGTCCCATCTCTCGATTTATTATTTCTTTGTGCCAAACACCAACTCCTACTTCTTCCCCATTACTTTCTATCATTTTTTAGCATTAAGGGACAAAATACATTCATTTTCACAGCAGAACAGAGCACACCCGCCCTGCAGACCTTGGAGCTTTTATACAGAGGTCTCCTGTATATAAAACTGGCAGAACAGGATCAAGGTGCTAGGAATACACCTGTCAGTAATTTATCTCCACATGCCTCATGCTCTGGAATAAATCCTTCTGTAAAGGCAGGGAGGAAGGTCACAGTGCAATGTGATTCCGCCTGACAGGTTGATAATGAAGACTTGATCAATTAGATCTGACTTCTTTTTTTTGTCTCTTGATCTCATCTTTTTTTTTTCTGCCCTACTTTCCTCTACTCCAGACTTGCAAACTTTTGTCCCACTTTATCCAAGCAAAATGTACTTTTACCTTTCAGCTTCACACCAGCCTTGCACCTCATTTGGAAATCGTCTCTTACTCTTTGGAGAAATAATGATGTGAAACGCTAGTTCTGCTAACGGTGCATCTTTGTGAACTTTTAAAAAGCATCAGAAAGATAAATGGAAAAAAATGTATAGGCAATTTATATTGGCAAAATCGTCTCGGTGCAGTAAATGATCACCTGAAAAGGATCCTACTGAAAGTGTTCAGTTTAACGGTCTCTAAATCGTGGAATCATTGCAGAATTATTTTCTTGGTTGTGTATGCAGCTTATTGCTGGCTACAATGTCACGCAATATGTCAAGAGCCGTGAGCTGGAACGGTTCGGTTACATATGTCACAAAACGTGTCAGGAGCAGTGAGCTGGAAGGGTTCGGTTACATATGTCACAAAACGCGTCAGGAGCAGTGAGCTGGAAGGGTTTGGTTACATATGTCACGCAATGCGTCAGGAGCAGTGAGCTGGAAGGGTTCGGTTACATATGTCACGCAATGCGTCAGGAGCAGTGAGCTGGAAGGGTTCGGTTACATAGTTACATATGTCACAAAATGCGTCAGGAGCAGTGAGCTGGAAGGGTTCGGTTACATATGTCCCGCAATGCGTCGGGAGCAGTGAGCTGGAAGGGTTCGGTTACATATGTCACAAAATGCGTCGGGAGCAGTGAGCTGGAAGTGTTCGGTTCCATTAGGTTTTAGCTTGCCGCCGCAGGCCGCATTTAGGATCTGTAGTCTTCCCTTTATGCGCTGCCTCATTTTCACAAAATGCCGGGTAAATAGAGGAACATTTATTTTCCCTAATCCTACAGAATATTTTATTATTTGAGAGATCTGGTGCTGTATTTTGTGCTTCTTTTCCAGCCGGGAGAACTTGAGAAATAGTTCTGTCCGGACCTTATTCTGGGCCCTTCTGGGCTTTCTGTGTGGGGGTGCCAGATCGGCACTATCTCATCTGACAGAATAAGGCCCATGGAAACTCTCAGAGGAGGATTGTCTTACCCAAGGGTTGTCAACTCCAGTCCTCAAGACCTTCCAACAGGTCAGGTTTTTCAGGATATCCCTGCTTCAGCACCGGTGGCTCAATCAGTGGTTCAGTCAGACTGAGCCACTGACTGAACCACCTGTGCAGAAGCAGGGATATCCTGAAAACCTGACCTGTTGGGAGGTTGAGGACTAAAGTTGAGAACCCCTGGTCTAACCTATCTTTCAGCGGCGGCCGGCGTGTGATGTTATATGAGAGTTTTACCGGAGCACTGACTGGTAATCCGGCCATATGTTATAATACCTGTGGCAGTCTGCTTCCCCCATGAAGATTATACAACTATGTAGAAAGGAGTGGGTACAACTGATTTGTCATTGTTCCTGCTTTCATTTTTGCCATAGAATTTTGCGATAGATTCTACGGCAAAAATAAAAGCATAAAGAATTAAATAAATCTGTTGTGCCCACTTCTTTCCTTAATACGGGAATACCGGGGGGGGTTAGAGCAGGGGTGCACAAACTATTTTAGCTGCACGCCCCCTTGCCTGCTCCTCCCCATGCTCGCGTCCCCCTTACCTCTTTTTTTTCGGGGTCTTGTGACATACGTCGCAGCGTCGCCATGGCAACCGGCGTCAAATGACGCCACGGGGTCATGTGACATCACGTTATATGACCCCGCGGCGACACGTCACACTGAGCCTCTGAATCCCGGTAAGTGAAGTTGCAGAGTCCTCACGCGATCCCCCGGCATTTAATATAAATGCCTTGGGGAAGAGCGCGGGGCCTCTGCTACCGCCGCCCCCCCCCCCCAGAAAAATCTCGCGCCCCCCACTTTGCGCACCCCTGGGTTACAGTACCTCTAGTTTTTCATTTGGTTTGTTTCTTACAGAGCTGTGCTCACCATTGTTACAAAATAAAGTGCCCCGTTTTCTGACGTACAGCGGAGCCCGGCCAAAAACCTCAGGGTTTTCTAAAAGTGCATTGCCTCTTGTTCTAAATAATCCCCCTGTCCCTTTCCCGCACCGCACCAGTGCTCTGTAATGCTGCTGCAGACACCGCTTTTTTTAGAACAGGACTGCCTCTCTGGAGAGGTCTGTCCTCTCCCCTGTATTTATTCAGCACTCTTTTCTGCACTGAGCAGCGTTAATGGGATGTGGCTGATTCTAATGAACTTTTACAAGTCGTTAGTGGAGCTCCAGGAAAACCTCGTTGAAGAGCCAGCAGTTTTTCTCCACACTTTTGCATTTTTACAGCTACTAAAATTAGAAGCAGCTGGAAGTGGCTGAGCCGCTGGAGCAAAAGGTCTTCTGCGTTTCATTCATCTTCACGACGCGTTTCGCATTGGAATGACCTTCTAATGAGATACGTTCCAAGGTTTCACACTTAATTAAAGGATGGCACAAGTGATACAGGCCCGGTATTCACTAAACATAGATGGAGGGGCTATTAAAGTCAATGGCAGTTAACGCCGGATCCAGGATCTAAGTTACTGAATCCCAGCCAGAGACAGAATGCTGCATCGAGTCCAATGCTGCAGTGATCAGCATGTTTTATAAAATTCCTGTTTCTAAGTGAACCTGAAAACAAACATATATTCTCAGGAGATGAAAATTCTACATATGTCTTTCCCCATTATCACTTAGCACACAGCGCCTCCACTACAGAGAGGGATCCTGGGTAATGACATGCAAATGAGCACAGTGTCACTCTTTACTTCTCATCCATTTTAACATGGAGCCCTATAAGCTTATGCCTGCCGCATTACACAACTTTTATGCACTGCCTGGGTTAAAGAAGTGCAGAGCCAGTAACCCTACTCATAGACAGCTTTTCTGACTCTGACACTGAGTGTGAAGCAGGGGAACCCGTTTCACTTCCCGGTGTCAGCTCCTTGTGACCTTGTCACTTTATCTCCCTGTGCCTCAGGCACCAAAAACATAGATGTAAGCTCTGCGGGGCAGGAACTGTGTCTGCAAAATATCTCTGTAAAGCGCTGCGTAAAACTAGCAGCGCTATACAAGAACATGCTATTATTATTCTTATATATATTCTCATAATAGAAAAATGACTGCGGGATTTCACAGGGATATATGTGATCAGAATAAAAACAGTGGGGCTTCTCATACAAAGTGTTGCAGGCCTCTCAGGCATAGAAAGGGGTTAAGATTCCCATTATATCAGCAGGAAGCACAGGCTGCGGTAGTTAGGGTGTGATTATCTGGGGGACTATTACCAGGTGATGTTGATCCTTCAGCGCCTTCGTGGGCAATGTCCCATTCTCATCCTGGATCTGGGAGGCTGACAACACCGCCAACCAGTTTTAATCTATAGGTGAATCAATATGTGTCAATGAAACAATTACTAGGGATTAAGCTGCAGGAGCCTAAGGAATCTATGGGCTGTAACATTCTAGTGCCATCCTTAACTCAACAATGCATGAGTGTGTAAATCAGGAGTGGCCAACTGTGCTGAAGCAGGGGTAGCCTTAAAACCTGCCGGTTGGTGGCCCTTGAGGACTGGAGTTGGCCACTCATGGTTTAGATGCCTTAGTGGGAATTCCCACAGACATCCTTTCTCATCTCAGACTTCACGTAATGTCCCTTATTGGCAGAGCCTACAGCTCAAGGCCAATTTATATGACAGTACGTCCCGTCATTTCCTCTCGCAGAGGACTATTCATGTCGGGGAGGTTACAGTCTCAGAGAGCCGACACTTGCGCCCCAACCAGATCTCCCACTTCTAAGGCTAAGAGAAATAATGGTCGTTACGGATTGTCCCACCCAATACTCCGACGTGTTGTGCCCCCCCCCCCCACGCCCCCGAGGTTGGGCAGCTAGTGGTTCTGTACATGATGCAAACTGGACCGGCGAGAATGTAATTAACAGATGTCTTTAAAACTCACACTTGGCTCGGCCTGTAAATGTGGACGGTCAAGGAGACAAGTACAAAATAAGAGAAACATTATAACAATGTCAAACCCTTTGCAACAAAGCAATGAATTCCAGTCCTCTCTAGGAGTACGGGGGTTACGCTTCTTTTCAGGGCACAGTATACTGTTCAGGGGGTGAGGGGGGGGGGGGGTCCAATGACAAATGTTCCTGTGCCTGCAAATTGCTGTAATTGTAACACAAATCTATAGCGCTGGTTAAATGTTCGTGTCTCCTCTGAGATGGGGTAAGAGCGCCCTAGTTCATTAAATATTTTTGCTATTTGCCCCCAAAACATCACACGCTGATAGAACGTAAATCTCCTCCAGAGATCAGTCAGAGACATTTCGCAGGCCGGCCTGAGAAGGGTCTGCTAAAGATGCCCATTTGGTTACTGTTTCCATGGCGATGAGCTCGGATATTCTGTTACAGTGCATGTTTTGTATTAATTGGGTCCACAGATCCAGCAATGCAGACATTAAACCAGGGGTGGGAGATGATGAATACATAAATTAACTAATTAACATAAGCTGCTCAGAGTGACAGATAACAAGATGCTGAGCCCTTCCCTGCTGGGCCCCCACTCACACCCACTAGGAGAATACTGTAGTAATAAGGCTAGAACTACAACTCCCAGCATGCTTTGCTGCTAAATAATGGGATTATAACCAACAAGTCACACACACACACACACACACACACACACACACACACACACACACACACACACACACACACACACACACACACACACACACACACACACACACACACACACACACACACACACACACACACACACACACACACACACACACACACACACACACACACATCTCAGAGTGTGGGATCCCCTGGGGCAGAGATAACCGGTGTTAGGGCGCCACCTGGAGTTTATGTCGGAGAACTGCACAACTCGGCACATTGTAATTCCAAGCGATGGGGAAGTGTTTCCTTTACCCATAACCCCCCTGTCCTTAATCAGAGAGAACCAATAAAGAAGATAAGGAGCGAGTGGGGGGCTCTGCCTAGACACCAGGAGAGGGGGGAGAGGGGGGGAGAGAGGGGAGAGAGGGGGGGGAGAGAGGGGGGGGAGAGAGGGGGGGGAGAGGGGGGGAGAGGGGGGGAGAGGGGGGGGAGAGGGGGGGGAGAGGGGGAGGGAGAGGGGGAGGGAGAGGGGGGGGGGAGAGGGGGAGGGAGAGGGGGGGGGGGGAGAGGGGAGAGGGGGGGGGGGGGAGAGGGGGAGAGGGGGGGGGGGAGAGGGGGAGAGGGGGGGGGAGAGGGGGGGGGGAGAGGGGGAGAGGGGGGGGGGGAGGGGGAGAGGGGGGGGGGAGAGGGGGGGGGAGAGGGGGGAGAGGGGGGGGGGAGAGGGGGGGAGAGGGGGGGGGGAGAGGGGGGGGGGAGAGGGGGAGAGGGGGGGGAGAGGGGGGGGGAGAGAGAGGGGGAGAGGGGGGGGGAGAGGGGGGGGGAGAGGGGGAGAGAGGGAGAGGGGGGGGGAGAGGGGGAGGGAGGGGGGGAGAGGGGGAGGGAGGGGGGGAGAGGGGGAGGGAGGGGGGGAGAGGGGGAGGGAGGGGGGGGAGAGGGGGAGGGAGAGGGGGGGGGGGAGAGGGGGAGGGAGAGGGGGGTGGGGGGAGAGGGGGAGGGAGAGGGGGGGGGGAGAGGGGGAGGGAGAGGGGGAGGGGGGGGGGAGAGGGGGAGGGAGAGGGGGGGGGAGAGGGGGAGGGAGAGGGGGGGGGAGAGGGGGAGGGAGAGGGAGGAGAGGGAGGGGGAGAGGGGGAGAGGGGGGGGGGGGAGAGGGGGGGGGAGAGGGAGGAGGGGGAGAGGGGGGAGGGGGAGAGGGGGGAGGGGGGCATCCAGCCGCTACTGGTGGGTTATGTGCAACTGAAACACGGGCATTTCTTACCGTGTCCGATTTAAGGCGAGAAACATCAGCAGGGAACCCCCAACCAAAGAAAAAGTACAAATCATAATTCAGGTTAAATTGAAAAAAAATGTGGTAGAAAAGGCCTTTTTACCTCTCTTGTCCAGCTAGTATTCGCCATATGAGGAGCGGCTCAGTGAGTAAAGACACTGACTGATAATACGCGACCCTGAGTCTGAAGCCGGGTTCAATTCCTGGTGTCAGCTCCTTGTGACCTTCGGCAGTCACTTTATCTCCCTGTGCCTCAGGCATTAACATCATAGATTGTAGGGACTGTGCCTGCAAAATTCATAAATCCTGTGCACTATAAGTGCTTTTTGCCCCCATTGGGAGAAAAGCATTATATGAAATAAAGTTATTACATGGGGTTTCTTGATAATGTCTAATAGAATTAACTAATACATTGCAGGACCTCCCAAACCCCCCACAAAGATAGCAGCACATTTCCGGCTATATACAGGTATGCAACAGCTGCTGAAAAAATGGTTTCACACAAGAGAATGACACTGGCCCATTTCCAGTAGAATAACTCGCGTGGCGTTCACAGCCGCTGGTGGCGAGATGCGAGAACCTTTCTATAATTAGAACTTCAAGGAGTTGGATTGTTAAGGAGAAGGAGCGGCTCAGTGAGTAACGACACTGACTGGCACTGAGTGTGAAGCAGGAGCCGCTCAGTGAGTAACGACACTGACTGGCACTGAGTGTGAAGCAGGCGAAGGAGCGGCTCAGTGAGTAACGACACTGACTGGCACTGAGTGTGAAGCAGGCGAAGGAGCGGCTCAGTGAGTAACGACACTGACTGGCACTGAGTGTGAAGCAGGCGAAGGAGCGGCTCAGTGAGTAACGACACTGACTGGCACTGAGTGTGAAGCAGGGGAAGGAGTGGCCTCAGTGAGTAACGACACTGACTGGCACTGAGTGTGAAGCAGGAGAAGGAGCGGCTCAGTGAGTAACGACACTGACTGGCACTGAGTGTGAAGCAGGAGAAGGAGCGGCTCAGTGAGTAACGACACTGACAGGCACTGAGTGTGAAGCAGGCGAAGGAGCGGCTCAGTGAGTAACGACACTGACTGGCACCGAGTGTGAAGCAGGAGAAGGAGGCGGATCAGTGAGTAACGACACTGACTGGCACTGAGGTTGAAGCAGAAGGAGCGGCTCAGTGAGTAACGACACTGACTGGCACTGAGTGTGAAGCAGGAGACGGAGTGGCTCAGTGAGTAACGACACTGACTGGCACTGAGTGTGAAGCAGAAGGAGCCACTCAGTGAGTAAAGACACTGACTGGCACTGAGTGTGAAGCAGGAGAAGGAGTGGCTCAGTGAGTAACGACACTGACTGGCACTGAGTGTGAAGCAGAAGGAGCGGCTCAGTGAGTAAAAACACTGACTGGCACTGAGTGTGAAACGGGAACCTGGGATAAGTTACTTTACCACACTGTGCCTTAGCACCAAAAACATAGATTGTAAGCTCCACGGGGCAGGGACCTGTGTCTGCAAAATGTCTCTGCAAAGCGCTATGTAAAACTAGCAGCGCTATACAAGAACATGCTATTATTAATATGTACCAACTTTACCAAAATGTACCATGCGGAAACTCCAGCTCATGTGAAATCTGTCCACGTGTGTTATAGCCACATTACTTCTCCGCCCCCGCACGTGGGGCTCCTGCTCTTCCCATCAATGAAACACACACACAAGCACCACACGAGTACCAGAATTTATTTGTGTCTATCAGGGAATAAAAGGCTTCATTACAAGGACGTCTTAGGACCCGCTACAAAAAAAATAAGTATTTCTTCTCACATTGTGGGTTCTTCGTTCAGCTGCATTAGTGCCGATCGTGCTACTATTCGCACATACACTCCTGTTGACATCAATGTTAATTGCGTAGGCATACCCCCCACTGAGCCCCCAAAACAGTGTTTGATATTAAGGGGGAACGGTCGCACAGCGCCTCCTGCAGAGCAATAGCAGAAGTGACAGTCACGTTACACCTGCACAAGGCGCGGTGTTGTGACAGGGGAGGGGGTGACAGCTTCAACACCCTCTATTTTATGCAACAGCCCGCACCCGTCACCAATTTCTTTGCATTTTATTGTGTTTATATGCTTCTTCAATATATCTTTTTTTTTAACCCTCTCCACCACTGTTTTTTATTGTCTAGATGTGATGCATGTGCAGATGATATTAGCGTTTGAACATATTAAGTAGGCGGGACGTTAAAATGAAGATTTAAAAAAAAAAAATCTTAAGAACAGAACATGCTCAGGGGGCGAGATACTAAACAGTGAGTTATATCTACTTCTGGGGGGATTTCTGCTTTAAGGAGGTGCACCAGAATAGGTCAGGAACTGAAGTAAAGAGAGAAAGCGTCAAATGAATATCAGGTGTATGAAAGTAATTAGAGAGAGTTACAGCAATATGCACGGTGTGGTCAGTACCCGGAAGCGGTCAATACCCAAGGACCCCAAATAAATGACCCTTGGAAGTTCTGCTCTTAAAGCTGCAGTTCAATCAATATCCTACGTGGTTTTTTTTTTAAAATAAATTAGTTCTGTACTATGAGAAAATACTTGAAAAAAATGTATTGTAATTAACACACATTTTTTGTTCCTATAGCAACCATTTACAAAGTCACATCCCCTTCCTCTTCTGAAACAGGCCCTGGCACACCCCTTTTTGAGCCCTGCCCCCTCTTTGCAGTGCACCAATTGTATCTAGTGACTGCCTGGTCACATGATCTTCCCCACAGAACTTTGCATCTTTGGTCCTCTTCTGCTGCACTGACAGCCATTTAGTGAACCCCCGAGCTGAATCTTCGCCGATCGATCACAGGAGAACAGATCAATCGGCAAAACTTGATTAATTACTTGTCAGTGTGCAGATTGTATTGATGCACATATTAAATAATATATATACATACATATATATTTTTTTTTATACGGCAGCTTTTACTGCAGCTTTAAATCTTGGAATATTTCTCCCCTCACATACAGCTGAAGTCTTCACGCAGCGCAGCAGGCGACACTTTCTTTTCCCGTTGGAAGCAGGGGGTCTCCAAAGTGGAACCCACATATCTCTGGCGCTTTAAACTGCAGCGATAGCGGCAGCACCTACGGAGGTATCTCAGGAAACCGGGGGTCCCAACAGCTGAAATCAACACGGTTCAGTTCCAGAGACCCCCTGCTTCAGACCCAATTACACAAAAGTATAGGGTCGCCTGGAGTGCCGCTTTAAGGGGAGATGTTGCTAGGAATGAGTGCGGTCCCCTCCCAGTGGGCGAGATTGACTTTAGTGGAGGATATTTCATGCATGAGTAAGGCCTCGGCCAGGATGGTGCTGAGCGGGCTCGCTGACGCGGGCCGCGATGACATTGCGGCAATGTGTATGGCCAGTGTGAGCGAGCGCGGCTCTGATCTGCTTGCTAAGCAAGCAAATTTGCCGCTTGCTTGCGCCGCTGCGCATGAGTGCCTGCACGCTCAGCGCCACCCTTGCCGCAGCCTTAGGATGGTCAGCCTGGTGTCAGAGTAAGAGCTCCGCCACAGGGAGAATAGTCTGGGAAAGAAGAACGCGGAGACAACGTATGGAAGCTCAACCCCCCTGCGAATGTGCGTTTTACCAAATAGAGGAAAGTCTTAGGCTGGTCATTCACAGCTAGGGGTAGGACTTGCAGAAGAACAGGCCAGACCGTGGCATGGCGTGGCGTGGCCTGCAAGCTCACAGTGCTTGTGGCCAAAGAATTTAACCAAGTGATTCCCACTTACGAGATAAGTATGTAACTATACGATTGGTTCTGTTGTATGTAGCACTGGGGTTCTGTCTTTTGTCTATACATTGTCACATACCCAAAAGCAATCCTGTGATAAATATATATGGTGAAGTGTGTCTGGGTTTGTGTAACTGTGATACAATCCTTCCTACCCCCGACTCACGGCTTTTATGGATACATTGTTTACATTACCTGTTTATGACGTGGAGATTTGATTTTTTTTTTTTTTAATAGCATTACTGGTCCAAGAGAATCTTGCCACCCACAAAGAAACGACGATGAAAATAAGACGTAGGGTTGTGCGCCAGTGCTCAGAGAACCAATCTCTCATCTATTCGGGGAGGGGGAGGAGAGAGGGGCCCTGTTTGGGGAACTCACGTATAATTTCCGCTCTCGCCCTAATCTTATATTGTTTCAATGAAATCTGAGACCTGGTCAAGAATCGAAATCCAGAGAGAGACTGAAGACAGGGGCCCTGCCACCCCTACACCAGTCCTGTTTAGACTGCAGTCAGTACTGCAGCCACAGAGCGGCTCGAGTCTGTAAAGGTTTATCAGAGGGGCCTGTAATTCTGCTCACCAGCACCGAGAGGTCATTGGTTCGGTTGACCCCGTGTTCTGTGTACAATCTGCTATTGGATAATAAAAGTGGAATATCATGTAATCCCACCTGGACTTTACAGAGAATTAGTTAACCTTTCAACGCCAGCAGCCACCCCAAACTCAGGCGTCTCCTTTCCTAAACTTATATAGTAGGAAGACTGATTTTTCTAGGAACGTTTCATGTTATGGATCCTTTCCGCCAATATTCTGAGAATCAAAACCTGTTTCGTAGGAACTCTGTAACTCAACCTGTCCCTGTATTTAGTCCCCGGTTCTGGGTCGATAATACTTTGTTCAGAAGGCCGGACATAGGAATAGCACCAAATAACATCTATTTGTAAACGCAAAAACGAAGAACAAACATCGGGAACGTATGATTGCGGCAGAGTTGCAATCTAAAGCAGCTTTACTCTTGGCCCTGTTTTGCAGCCAAGAGCTACTTTTCACTGCAACCCTGCGGCAGCAATGAAACAGCCTCATTGTGCTTACATCACATTAAATAGAAAACACCAAGTTCAGATTGCACGTAATTCACAGCGGGCACAGTTACATTTTGCTACTAGAAAGTGTCGGGGGGCATCACGGGGGGGGAGGGGGATACGGGTTTATTCATCCTGCTTCCGCTTGGGTTTTTTGGGGTTCCGGGAGCGGCTCTTTGCTTTGCACAGCGGGCAGATCGGCGCGTTGCGGTGAATCTGCTGGTGACAGGACAAGCAGGCCTGGGAGAAAGGAGACATGCGATTGGCTTTCACCTTATTGGACAGTAGCAAGGCCTCAAACTGCTAGAAGCAAATACAGAACCTGTGAAACGCAGCGGGATAAAAGCGATGATATTATGGGATGTGAAGTACCAGGTTTTATTTAGCAGTGGTCAAAGGGGCTTAACAAGAAGTGCCGTGTGTAAACGAACTGAGTGGTGCAAAGCGCTTGAAAAAATAAAAGCAATATTTATTTATTTTGAAAAAAATATTGAAATGGGGGGGGGGGGGAAATATAATGGGGTGTCAGCCACCAATATAGTAAGACAGAGGAAGAGGAGGGACACACCCATCAGTTAAAGACAAAGGGTGCGGTGTCACGGTTACCTTCATGGGCGGCGGCTGCTGGCGGAATGTTGCAGTCTGTCTGGTATCCTGCTTTCTGGCTACTTGTAGCTGCTGTGCTGCGGCTGCAGCTGCTGCAAGGGATTCTGGGATAGACGGCTCCTGAGATTCTGTTTGCCAATCAGCTTTCTGTTTTTCAAAGTAGCTGGAACCAAATAACATAAGACACAGCAAAGCATGAGCCAATCACCCAGTAACTAGAGATATTGTTATATCAATAAGTGAGTGTAAGCTCCCAGGATCAGGGCCCATTACCTTCTCTGTTTGCGCTTGTTTGTCCTTATTGGGTCTGTAATATACATAACTCTGTGACCCCCTCCCTTGTACCACGCGCTGGAATATGTTGGCGCTTTACAAACGTTAACCTTTTTACACAAGCCTGTTGTTGAGTGAAAATTTCATATTTAAAAACATTTGAAAACCACTAGGATACAAAGAGAGAGAGAGGAGATAGGAGGCAGAAAGACCGGGAAAAAAAGGGAAACGGAGTTAACGAGAAAGAAAACAGAGAGAGATAAAAAGCCACAAGGATAATCAGTAGTTTTCTGTATATCTAGTATTCATGTTAAAACATGTTTGCAGGCTGTCAGCATGGAGAGAGATAGACAGATAAGGACTCTGCAATCTCCTGTTCAGATGGAAATACAGATTTGCTGCTTTTGCAAACAGATTTGCTTATTCTGAGATCGCTGACACTGTGGTTGTTTGTTTTTTGGACCCATCTTTGCAAAGCTAAAAAAACGACATGGATTCCCAATGAGAGAAGGACTTTCCCCCACTGGGTGTTAGAAAGAGGCGATGCCCAAAAAACGACATGGATTCCCAACGAGAGAAGGACTTTCCCCCAGTGGGAGTTAGAAAGAGGCGATGCCCAAAAAATGACATGGATTCCCAATGAGAGAAGGACTTTCCCCAACTGGGTGTTAGAAAGAGGCGATGCCCAAAAAACGGCATGGATTCCCAATGAGAGAAGGACTTTCCCCCACTGGGTGTTAGAAAGAGGCGATGCCCAAAAAATGACATGGATTCCCAATGAGAGAAGGACTTTCCCCAACTGGGTGTTAGAAAGAGGCGATGCCCAAAAAAACGGCATGGATTCCCAATGAGAGAAGGACTTTCCCCCACTGGGTGTTAGAAAGAGGCGATGCCCAAAAAACGACATGGATTCCCAACGAGAGAAGGACTTTCCCCCACTGGGTGTTAGAAAGAGGCGATGCCCAAAAAACGACATGGATTCCCAACGAGAGAAGGACTTTCCCCCAGTGGGAGTTAGAAAGAGGCGATGCCCAAAAAACGACATGGATTCCCAACGAGAGAAGGACTTTCCCCCAGTGGGAGTTAGAAAGAGGCGATGCCCAAAAAACGACATGGATTCCCAACGAGAGAAGGACTTTCCCCCACTGGGTGTTAGAAAGAGGCGATGCCCAAAAAACGGCATGGATTCCCAATGAGAGAAGGACTTTCCCCCACTGGGTGTTAGAAAGAGGCGATGCCCAAAAAATGACATGGATTCCCAATGAGAGAAGGACTTTCCCCAACTGGGTGTTAGAAAGAGGCGATGCCCAAAAAACGGCATGGATTCCCAATGAGAGAAGGACTTTCCCCCACTGGGTGTTAGAAAGAGGCGATGCCCAAAAAACGACATGGATTCCCAACGAGAGAAGGACTTTCCCCCACTGGGTGTTAGAAAGAGGCGATGCCCAAAAAACGACATGGATTCCCAACGAGAGAAGGACTTTCCCCCAGTGGGAGTTAGAAAGAGGCGATGCCCAAAAAACGACATGGATTCCCAACGAGAGAAGGACTTTCCCCCACTGGGTGTTAGAAAGAGGCGATGCCCAAAAAACGGCATGGATTCCCAACGAGAGAAGGACTTTCCCCCACTGGGTGTTAGAAAGAGGCGATGCCCAAAAAACGACATGGATTCCCAATGAGAGAAGGACTTCCCCCACTGGGTGTTAGAAAGATGCGATGCCCAAAAAACGGCATGGATTCCCAATGAGAGAAGGACTTCCCCCCACTGGGTGTTAGAAAGATGCGATGCCTCCCTAAGGTGAAATCCAGGACTCCTGGTGGTTGCAACCAATAATGAAGCGATGAGCAAGGACTCACTCCAGGGATAGCTTCTCCTCCTCCTCGCACAGGTCTGGCAGCCGCTGCAGCCCCAAGGTCATCCTAAGGGCGTCCACGTGTTCTTTCAGGGGCTTGTACTCGTCGTGCAGGCGCCGCGTGGATTCCAGCAGCTTGTTCAGGTCATTCTCGGACTGCTTGATGGTGTTTTCCATCTGCACAGGGAAAATACCCATTATACACAGATAGTGTGCTATACACAGATAGTGTGCTATACACAGATCGTGGGCTATACACAGATCGTGTGCTATACACAGATCGTGTGCTATACACAGATAGTGTGCTATACACAGATAGTGTGCTATACACAGATAGTGTGCGTCAGGCAGGGAGGAACGCTCCATTCCAATGTACAGAAGGGCTCAGGAGGGCTCAACTCCAGTCCTCAACCTCCCCCCCCCCTAAAATGGTCATATTTTAAGGATATCCCTGGCTCAAATTGAAGACCACCACTTGTGCTGAGGCAGGGAGGTCCTGAAAACCTGGCCTGTTGGGGGGGTGGTCTTGAGGACTTCAGCACCACTGATGTGAACAAAATCCCTCAATGTAGGAAATGCAGAAACAATATTGCAAAAGCATTGAAACCTTCCAAATCCCCGGAGAGAAACCCCCCCCCCCCCACAGAAAATCACAATATTCAGCAATCACTGTCATTTTGTGCAAGCGTATTTAATCCTTAAAAGCAAGACCCCCTTCCCTTTCATTGTAAGATCAGGTCAGTTTTACTTTCATCCTAAAACCCGTTTCAAATAACGGACATCTCTGAAGCTGCACAGCCAGGCTCTTAATCCAGTTCTTCACCGGGCCGGATCAGAACACATTCAGGAGGACGAGGGTCACAAGCTTATGGCAATGTCGTTTACAGATACATTGAAAGGCTTTGAAATGAGAATCTCTCGTAACATATATTACACTACCGTAACTCAGAGGGGCTCAAGTCCCCCCCACAGGTCAGGTTTTCAGAATATCCCTACTTCAGCACAGGTGGCTCAGCCCCCGCTTCAGCACAGGTAGCTCAGTCCCTGATTCAGCACAGGTTGCGGTCTTTGACTGAGCCTCAGATTGAGCCACCTGTGCTGAAGCTAGGATATCCTGAAAACCTGACCTGTTGGGTTTGGCTTGAGGACGGACATTGAGCCCCCCTGCCTTAACTTACAGGTGAGTTTCAGTGGGAAAAACTGCACTTTGCTCCTGCTAATTTCATACTAGATGAGAATCCAAGCCACACATTGATGAGCCCAGATGTACAGAGAATACAACCTAAAAAGGCTTATTAAACAGATATGTTGTGTACATCCCCCAAACAACTGAACTTTTTCCTTTGCCAAATCTGGTTCAGCCCTTTGCTAAGTGAAGCCCTTTGATGCAGGGAGGGTCAGTAGAACAGGTCAGAGAGGTTAGACATGCAGCTATGAACTTTACCAGTGTGTTTACTATGCATCTCCCCAGGAAACGCTCAGTTTATAAGAGAAAGGATTAAACTTCCATCTTTAATGTAGACTCATTGATCTGGAGCTGGGGGGAGACCGTTTAACGTGCCCAGCTGGCTTTGCTCAGAGCAGAAGCACAACTGTGTACCCGTTCAACCACAGCCGGACCAGATCAGAATCGGAACAAATCCACTGGTAGGATGTAGGGCAGGGGTGCGCAGACTTCTGCACCCCCTGCCTGCTCTCCCCCTGTGTCGCACGCCTCAACCCCCATGCGGCGTCAATTGAGCAACGTTCCCCCCAGTATGCGCACCGCTGAGATAGGGGGATCATACGTGCTGGTGTCTGATTGAATCATCCTGGACACGTTGCATCCTGAAGAGCAGCAGTGTTTGGATGGCAGATACAGCGAGGGCATTTAAAAACGAATGGATAACTTCTTACATATCTTATACTATATTAGTGAAAGCACTGTATGTTTGCCTGCCTGCTGGATGTCCGGTGTCCCTAGGGGAAATCTCATTGGTCCCTTGGGCCGCCC
Source organism: Ascaphus truei (assembly GCF_040206685.1). Taxonomy (NCBI): domain Eukaryota; kingdom Metazoa; phylum Chordata; class Amphibia; order Anura; family Ascaphidae; genus Ascaphus; species Ascaphus truei. Next base: position 50,346,099 of record NC_134498.1, read on the forward strand.
CCGCACACCTCTCATTGGCCTGAGGCGGAGTGACGGCCCAAAGGACACACAGGGACAAAAACACACACACAGGGATATACACACACACACACACACACGGACACACGGACACACGGACACACACACACGGACACACGGACACACGCACACACAGTAGGGGGGGGGGGGGTGTACATTAGCAGCATGTATAACCCGGGGGGGGGGGGGGGGGGCCTCACATACCCGCCGGAGCCTCCGCCTCTTCCTCCCCGAAATCAGCCTCCCCCCCCCCCCCGGCGCCGCTACAGTCAGCGGAGGAGCGAGTGCCCGGGACACAGCGGGGGAGCGGCCACAACAAGCTGCCTCCCGCCTCAGTTCCACGTGGGAGCGGCCGGACGGGTGAGTGAGCGGCCTTCACCTCCCCTCACCCCCCTTCAAATCACCTCCCCTCCACCCCCCCCCCCCCGGCGCCGCTACAGTCAGCGGAGCGAGCGAGCGCCCGGGACACAGCGGGGGACCGGCCACAACAAGCTGCCTCCCGCCCCTTCCCTGAGGCGGAGTCACGGGCCAAAGGACACACAGGGACACAGACACACACACGTAGACACACACACACACAGACGTAGACACACACACACACGTATACACACACACACGTATACACAAACACACACACGTAGACACAAACACACACACGTAGACACACACATACACACGTACACACACACGCACGTAGACACACACGCACGTACACGTAGACACACACACATGTACACGTAGACACGCACACACACATGTACACGTAGACACGTACACACACACACACACACACACACACATGTACATGTACACGTAGACACGTACACACACACACATGTACACGTATACTCACACACATGTACACGTACACACACACATGGAGACATACAAACACATACGTGGAGACATACACACACACACATGTACACATACACACACACGTATACACTCACACACATACACATAATGTATACACACACACACATGTATACACACACATGTATACACACACATACACATGTATACACACACGTGTATACACACACACATGTGTATACACACACACATGTGTATACACACACACATGTGTATACACACACACATGTGTACACACACACATGTGTACACACACACATGTGTACACACACACACACACATGTGTACACACACACACACACACACACGTGTACACACACACACGTACACACACACATGTGTACACACACACACACACATGTGTACACACACACACACATGTGTACACACACACACACATGTGTACACACACACACACATGTGTACACACACACACACATGTGTACACACACACACACACATGTGTACACACACACACACACGTGTACACACACACACGTGTACACACACACACATGTACGCACACACACATGTACACGTAGACACACACACACACATGTACACGTATACTCACACACATGTACACGTACACACACACATGGAGACATACACACACACACACATGGAGACATACAAACACATACGTGGAGACATACACACACACACATGTACACATACACACACACGTATACACTCACACACATACACATAATGTATACACACACACACATGTATACACACACATGTATACACACACATACACATGTATACACACACGTGTATACACACACACATGTGTATACACACACACATGTGTATACACACACACGTGTATACACACACACGTGTATACACACACACATGTGTACACACACATGTGTACACACACACACACACACATGTGTACACACACACACACACACGTGTACACACACACACGTACACACACACATGTGTACACACACACACACATGTGTACACACACACACACATGTGTACACACACACACACATGTGTACACACACACACACATGTGTACACACACACACACACATGTGTACACACACACACACATGTGTACACACACACACGTGTACACACACACACATGTACACACACACACATGTGTACACACACACATGTATATACACACACATGTATACACACACACACATGTATACACACACACACACACGTATACACACACACACACACGTGTATACACACACACGTGTGTACACACACACACACGTGTATACACACACACACACACATGTGTACACACACACACACACACATACAATGTATACACACAAACATGTATACACACACACAAACATGTATACACGTGTATACACACATGTGTATACACACACACGTATACACACACAATATATACATACACACAATGTATACACACACACGTGTATACACACACACACACACACGTGTATACACACACACACGTGTATACACACACACACACGTGTATACACACACGTGTATACACACACACACGTGTATACACACACACACACACACACACACACACACACACACACACACACACACGTGTATACACACACACACACACACACGTGTATACACACACACACGTGTATACACACACACACGTGTATACACACACACACGTGTATACACACACACGTGTATACACACACACACGTGTATACACACACACACCCCAGCACCACCACATCAGCACACCGGTATCCCATGCCCCCCCAGCACACTGGCATTCTCGGCTCCCCACCATTCCCAGCCCCCATCAACACCATCAGCACCCACACATCGCCACCTTTGCACCTCCCCCATCGGCACACCCACATCCGCACCCCCACATCAGCACCAAACCCTCCCAAATCAGCACACCAATACAATCACCATCAGTACAGCCACAGCAGCAGTACCACCGCACATGGGCCGCGTGGACCACTCCTCACCCAAATGCCACACCCACCCCACAAACATCCCGGGCAACGCCGGGGCTCTCAGCTAGTGTGCTCATAAAAAACACTTTCACTTGTCTCAGCCAGGCCCCCAAATCTGCCGCACCCAATAATCACAAAGCGTACAGTGCTTCCACTGCAGCAAGTGGTTCTGGGTAATAAGGTGTTGGAGTACAAGACCCCTATAGAGATTAAAACCCCAAATAGAAAACAATTCAGTCCGGCTGTTTGGAGCAAAACCAGTTCAGGCTGCACACCACGTGGCCAGGACATGGGCAGGGAGGAATTAGTCTGTACAATACTTTGGGAAGTGTCTCAGAGTCACCGTCCTTCACATGCAGAGCGCTCAGTATCACTTCCCCCCCAGAAGGGGGATATGTCTATACTACTATATACTATTGAAGTTCATCGATTATTTGCATCCTATTTTTAATGTCTAGTATATATAGTAGTATAGACATATCCCCCTTCTGGGCTATATGTCTATTTTTAAATTATACTTATTTATTAATAAAATTGATTTTACTTATACAATCTGTTTCACTACCTCTGACCGCATTTTAACATATTAAGGTCTGCAGTGCGTCATAATTAGGGATCTTCTATATCCGTCTGTGGATATACATCTCTCCATTTTCATATATCACCCTCCCGGGCAGCACGCACATTTCATCAGGGGTTTAGAGCAAGGTTTCCTATTTAGTACTAGTTCCTACACTTTATAGCAATACAAATATATCTTTATTGCTATCCTTAGAGTGTTTTGCTATCTTTAAAATAAGGTTGAAATAACTTTGCCTCTAATTTACCAGGTTTTTAAAAAGCAGTCACTGTACCTCTCATAGTTAATGCAGCTTCCACCACGGAGAAGACTTAGTTTTTTTTAGCTGCAAACATTTGTAAATTTCTTACTTTGCAACATATAAATATTCCTTAATCTCACAAATCCGTGAAAGATTAAGGAGATACCCCCTGCCTCTCACCGTGATTAAATGGGGACCGTTGCTGGTTAGTTCCAGTACGTACCACGTTGATATCCGCGTGGATCAGTCGCAGCTCCTCTACGTGAGCCATCTTCTCCTGGAGCAGGAGGTCCATCTCCTGCTTGTATTCCTTCAGGTGTCGCTCCTCCGACTCCAGGGAGTCAAACTCCGATTTCAAACGAGCCTTTATCTTCTCCATCTGAAAAGTCTTGTTCCTTAGAAGGACCGAAAAGGACTAAAGATTAACACTCCATCATATACATTTATTGGGGTAAAACTAGATCATTTACATCATTTTGAAATACATTTGCGTTTCCCTGGTAATCAGAAGCTTTGGAGGGTCTGGAAGATTTTCTCCAATCCCGTGTGATAAGACTGTTTGTGGTAATTTATCCAGCGCTCTTATTTATTGCCTTTCGATTAGGAACTAAACCAGGGGTGCTTAACTCCAATCCTCAAGTCGTCCCCCAACAGGTTAGGTTTTCAGGATAGCCCAGCTTCAGCCAGGTGGCTCAATCAGAGGCTCAGTCGAAGATTGAGCCACCTGTGCTGAAGCAGGGACCCATTGAGCCACCTGTGTTGAAACAGGGACACATTGAGACAACAGTGCTGAAGCAGGTACTGATTAATCTACCTATGCTGAAGCAGGGATAGTCTGAAGATCTGACCTGCTGGGGACATAGAGCAGGGTATTATAGTGTTCCCACTGAAAAGGAAATATTCATTTTGTCACCGGAAACAAAAATGTTACATTTTCAATTTTAAAGTAAAAATCAGACTCTTTTAAAGAAGCCAAAATTATACTTGCCATTTTTTTTTAATGACAATGGACAGTCTCTTAAGAAAAGTGATTCCCATTTTGTGAAAGGGTTAAAAGCACATGTACATTTATTATATAAAAAAAAAGTGTCAATTACTCCCGAGCTTGCGCCTCGCGGTGGGGGATGTTTAGAGCTGGTTTGGAAAACCTGTAATAGCGCTGTATGTGAGCACCAAATTATCCAACACCGGGACAAACTCAGAGCCTGACACCTGTTAAAAACAAGGTAACACAGAACTTACTAATAAAAGGGTAAGAACATACAACTGCCGGCCAGCGACAAAAAGGAACACCCAGAATCCTCTGGGGCGCTGGAAGGCGGCTTGTGCAGCGTCACATCAATGCAAGGACACAGAGGGAGGCCTTACACGCACTGGTGAAAAGATGCACTCAGCCCAGAACTATTGTTATTGAAGGACTAAAGGGGAACGAATAAGGGAAAAGGGCCCAGATAACATGGAAACCCTGAGCCGCGAGATCACGCGTTCCGAATAGCAAACAGCTCTCTCTTTGGAATATCGTCTGATCAACAGATGGGGAAGAGCCGGTCTGACGGAGGACCCCGGACAATACGTTGTGTGAAGAGATGTGCGCCACTCCACTGAATGGGACTCAAGCCCTCTCCAGCACAGAGAAGCAGCTCCAAGGGATATTACATAAGGGCAGATAGACACTGAAGCTGGAACTGAGGGAAAGCACTCAGCCATGTAACCACTATAATATTCCCGCCCCCCCACAGCAGAGACACCTGTGAAGTTACGACATGCAAACGCACTGCTGAAGCTGGTAAATAACCACACTAAAGATTCATCTAGCAATCAATGTCATTCAGTAAGAGAGAGGAGAGACCGAGCTAATAAAGAGAGGCCTGGGCAGTCAGGGGTAAGAGGTAGGGGAAAAGGACACAGACACAGCCAGAGAAACACACACACACACACACACACACACGAGAAACACACTCACAGCTGTGCAAACACACACAGGCACACCCCCCCTCTCCCTATAGCAGGCATGCAATGCACTGGTTTGCAACATGTTGCAGAGGGGTTAACAGACAATGCTTTGTCCCTGCACTGCCCATAATTAAATTACCCATAATAAAATAAAATATCCCCAACACGATAATGACCACAAATAGCACGGGCGCTCTCGGGGCCTTTTACATAGTTACATATAAGATGAGGTTTGGGGGGGGGGGGAAACAAACAGGAAATGTCCATCGAGTTCAACGAATTCTCCCCCTATATTTATCCCCCGCAAGAAAGTCAAACAGGGAACGTCCAATCAGAGGATACCACATGCTGGCGTTTACATTATTCACCTCAAATTCTATTAAGATATATGTTCAAAAAATGGCTTCCTTGAAAAGTAAAAATCAATGTAAAAGGATCTTCGATTACATAAAATAAATTAAAATGTAATTTTGCCAAAACATGAGACATTTGTCAGAAAATCAAACTTTCCAGGGAAGAAGTGGTTTATTTTATTTTTATTTGAAAGTTTGTGTTCTTATTGAAAAATCTTTAAAAAAAAAAATGTACTTTGTGAGCGTGGGCCGTCCCTCTCACTAGGACACCCCGGGGCCTTTATTCAAAGGCATCTTCCCCGTCCTACAAAATAACTTCATTAAAAAAAAATGGGACTCAAATGTTCGCCAGCACGGGGAAGTGGCATCAACGCCTATGGAACAAGGGCCAATGTGGTTATGTGCATGCGAGAAACGCCATCACTAAAAATGATATTAATCTAAAATCAGATGAAGGGATCCTAAGGCACCAAGTATCGCATCACAAGAATTTGCATGCAGCCACCTCAGGGGCGCCGACAGTATTAACAAGTGCATGAAGCTTAGCACCGTGCGAGGGCTGAAGCAATAATTACAGCAGTGTAAAGCCGGGACGGCCAACTCCAGTCCTCAAGGGCCAGCAACAGGTCAGGTTAAGGATACCTGAGCTTCACCGTAGGTGGCTCAGTCTGCTTCAGCACAGGTGGCTCAATCAGTGCCAACCTCAATCAACCTCCTGTGCTGAAGCAGAGACTGATTGAGCTACCTGTGCTGAAGCAGGGATATCCTTAAACCCAGACCGGTGGGTGGCCCTTGAGGACAGGGGTTGGCTGCCCCGATGTAGAGAGGAGACCCCAGGCTACCTTACATATTGTATTCCCACAAATAACCACATCCTAGAAGATGTTAGCTGCGACCTTCGGATTTGGACTTCCCCAAGCTAGGAACGATTTACTCAGCAGCCGCTGTATTACTAATACCATTTAAGTTATATTAAAAATAAAAAATACCGGATTTACTGGTCTGTGTGCAGCATTAATAGTCTGGGTACAAAGAAAGATTCAAATACACACTGCTAATTCCATACAGTTGCTGGAGACCACACATCACTACCAGCCGTAAAAGCCGTCTCCTAACACTTCTACATGTAGCGTGGAAAATAGGGTTTTTTTATAGCTAAAGATGCAGTTCCGCCAAGAAAGACCCATCATATCCAGGGCACATGGCCTTAAAGATATGCTGTATTATTACATACGTCTGCAGTAAAGAATTTGTAGTCCTAAAAAGGCTTGCAATCTAATTAGTGGATGCCTGAGATACTCAGAAACTTGCCTAACTATACACCCAGTATTTAAAATCATAACAGGAATCCGGTATTTTAGAGGCAAATCGTGGCTCTCTGAAGCTGTTATTTTATAGAAATACTACATTATAAAAGCATATCATTTGGTACACTGTACACAGGTGCGATTGGATAATGGTCATTCAAACCCACCTAGTCGGACCATTTTCCATATGTACCAATAAACCTTACATCTCATGTTATTCTCTTTATCCCATTTAAGTGTGGTCACCATATCACCCCTCCCTACTTCTCTGGGAAGCTGTTCCATGCATCCACCACACTTTCACTGCAAAAAAGAGACTCGTGTTCTCTGGGCGCCTCTCCTACGAAAGCAGTCAGCTGCATGCGGTGACCATATTAATAAAAGGAACCAGATGCTCAGGTCTCACAATAAACCCCTTTCCAGCCATTGTCCATAGGAGGATGGAGACTGAAGATGCAGTAGCACTGGACTCCCACTGGAAATGGCTCTAGCCATTGTGTATATGCAACAGACAGAAGCGTGAATGAAAGGGGAAGAGCAGAGAGCATTTCCATTAGCAACACAGCAACAGATCCAGTGACCAAGACACACCATCCATCATTAACCTCTCCAGCTCCGATTGGATAATTATCCTTCCAGGACTAACTGTGAACCCACAGAATGCCTTACAGTAACAAGGGAGGGAGAGGGTGGAATGATATATTTTACTGGACCATCAAGTAGTTGATATGTTACAAGCTTTTCAATCTCTCCGTGTCCTGCATCGTGTCCTACCCCTACCCGGTGAGGTCCGAAAGCATAATGTGATGGCAGAGAACCACTTGCTGCCCCCCACACGTGTCTGCCCGGGTTCTGACCCGCCGTTTGCTCCTTTTCCTTCATATTTAGCCTTCTGTCTATCCCAAACATTTCTGCATTCCCTTACTGTATCGGCCCCTACCACCTGTGCCGGGATGCTGTTCTATTAATCCACCCCCCTCCAACTTCAGGGCATGACCCCTTGTTCTGGCAATAATTCCTATGCTTGGTTCTGTACCGTAACCCAAAGTATAATCTCACAAAATGTGGATCTGAAAGTACAATTCCTGATGCAAAATTTCACAGAAATAAAATCAGTTCTCTTCTTGCAAATATAAACAAAGCATTTGATGCACGACATTGCAAAGAATTACTATATATATATATATATATATATATATATATATATATATATATATATATATATTATACACACACACACATATATACATATATACACATATATATATATATATATATACACATATATACACACACACGTATCAATAAAAATCCTGCAGCCCAGCTTCAATCTGAATCGCCCCCAGCCCTATAAGCCCCCCATTGATAGCCCCCATTGATAGCCCCCCACATGTAGCTGTATTTTCAGCACGATAACAATAGCTATTTTTGCAGAACACAACGCCTGTCAGTGGGAGAGGATCCAGGGGAGGAAGCCAGGCTTTGCACCCTTACCTTATCTCTTTAATGCTCTCCAGTTTGCACATGATCTGCTCATCCCCCATGCTGCTTCTCACTCCCGAAATAAAGCTCCAGTGAAATGTAACAGAACGCCAGCAACACACAGTACAATGGATACAATGTAACACCAGCACAGCTCTGCGAAGGGACAGCGGCGTTGCCGGGGCCGCTGGGACATGTAGTCCGTCCACTGAATTCAGTCCATAGTACTCCGAGGTAGGGACCACAACTCCCAGAAGACACTGCGGCCCCCCGCTGCCTTCACTTCCTGCAGACTTTGCCAGACCGCCTCGGTCGGTCACAGTCTTAATCAATTTGCCACAGCTAATTATGTGCGGGCCTGTCAGGCCGGCAGATTAATGGCAGGCGGAATATAATAATATATTGCTCTCCCTAATGAGTGTGTGTGGCGATGCTGGGAGGATGTTCACATCCCACTCTTCGCCTGGCTGGATATTCCATCCATCAATGGCTACTTAGCATGAGGATGGGATTTATGAGCTTGGCTAATAGGGGTAGGGAGGCTGGGGTTTATTAAGGCCATTAAATCATCGCTTGCAGCTAGAACAAGACTTCTGTACATGTTCAAACATGTCTGGTGGTTCCCTTTGTGCTGGGGAGCAGTCAGTAACATACTGGGGAGCAGTAACACATACTGGGGAGCAGTCAGTAACATACTGGGGAGCAGTAACATACTGGGGAGCAGTCAGTAACATACTGGGGAGCAGTCAGTAACACATACTGGGGAGCAGTAACACATACTGGGGAGCAGTCAGTAACATACTGGGTGGGCAGTAAAATACTGGGGAGCAGTAACGCATACTGGGGAGCAGTGATGCATACTGGGGAGCAGTGATACATATTGGGGAGCAGTGATGCATACTGGGGAGCAGTGATGCATACTGGGGAGCAGTGATGCATACTGGGGAGCAGTGACACATACTTGGGAGGAGTGATACATACTGGGGAGCAGTAATACATTCTGGGGGGCAGTAACTTAACTAACTGGGGAGCAGTGACATACTGGGAAGCTGTAACATACTGGGGAGCAGTAACATATACTGGGGAGCAATAACACATACCAGGAAGCAGTGACACATACTGGGGGCTTGTTTGTTAAAGAGGCTAAAGTATAACAATTTGCATTATTTACACTCGGTGACTGTCATGGTAGAGAGGATTTGGCCCGGGATTAAAGGGTTTACACCCCCATTTGGCCACCCTCTACTCTCATCAGGGAAGCAAGGGGTTAACTGGACTGAGGTCCAGTAATGTGTTTGCCTTGCTTCAATATCCAAATGTTTATTCCCCTGTGTAAATGTATTGTGTTATCCTGGTGTTTGCACTCACACATACACTAGGGTTGATACGGGAGGGAAGGGGTTAATGTTAAAATAGTGATTATAGCCCTTTGTGTAATTTTCCCGCTTTTTCAGGCTCCATTTTGCAGCCGTCCATAGGTCGCCATTGAGCCTCCATGCTTTCTAATGGCAGAAGTAGCGGTTTTGGACCTGTTTTCCAGCGACGACCAGCAGGTGGCGTCCGAGAGGAGGAGCGGCGGTTTCCCATTGTAAGTCAATGGGCTCATTGACTTCAATGGAGATTCCTCAATGCCGGCCTCGAGGAACAGGTTGGCAGCCATCCAAACCGCAGACCGCAAAAGCGGATACAATGTCTTTTAAAAGAGTTTAATCACTACGGTCAAGTTCAACGACAATTGGCGTGGGAATCTTGGGTTCTAGGGCCCCTGGGAATAAAGTTCTTTTTGTCCCTAACCACTAGGAACCCCCACACACGATCCACACCGAGTTCGGGAATGAGGGACCCCCGTAAAGGGTCAAGCGGAGAAGGAGGGTCGCACCATTGAATCTAATGGCGGCGGGCGCCATGCATTGTCAATGGTGGCGCCAGCCATTGATTCCAATGGGGAAAAGCCGCATGGCGAAAAAACGACTAAGTGTAAAATGTTGAAATGTGTAAGTCCATATCTCCGGTTCTGAAATGACCAGAGGGATGGGATTTGGGTGGCATATAGCCAAGGTTCCGGCTTTTTATGTATGCCCCTTCCCAGCCCCCTCAGACCAACCAGACGGAGTATGGACGAAGGTAAATATTTGTGGATTTTCTCATAGACTTCAATGGCGGCGGTTCCTCCATTGAAAGTCTATGGCGGGCAACTCCATTGACTACAACGGCGGAGTTGCTCCATTGAAGCCCATGGCGGCGGAGCCCGTTGTTTTCAATGGGGATTTAGTGAAACGCTGAGATTTCTTTTTAGCGGAGATTTTTATAATAAAATATGAAACGGTTTATGTGATATTTGTATAACTCCGGTTCCGAAGGTCGTAGCGGGCTGAAATTTGGACCCTATAGTATACCACTTCCAGCATTAGGGTCTGGAAAGTTTGGACCCGCTGGACCTACCAGAACCGGGTATTTTAATATGTGTAGGTATTAAAATGTATATGGGGTTTTGGGTCTGCTCTGACAATGCAGACCCCCATCTGCTATGCTAATAGGGCAGGGAGAGCATCCTGCAAGAATTAACATAGCCCGGTGATCAAAAGGTAACTGCCCTAATTGTTTATACTGGGGGCAGGAACCAAGGAACTGAGTGTTTTTAAGTGTGATACTTCACACTTACAATGGAAGCCAAAATCTGCTTCAAAGAGATTTTTGCTAGACAGCTCGGCGCCTTTAGTGTAAGAGAAGGGTTGAAATGGTATATAAGTCAGAGTCCCCCCTTACTCAATTGTCCTTCATGTCTTTCATGTGTCTTCATGATCTGCATGTATTGCTGTGATGTCTTCATCTGAAACTGAATTATGGAAGAAATGGCCCATCCTGTATCCTGATGGCTTTTCTTGTCCTAACCTTTAAGTAAGTGTCCATATTTTGTCTGTTATTTGTATATCTCGTGTGTTCACCTTTTTCAAGGAATAAATTATATTTTATCATATCTAAGTCTCGTCCAGTTCAACCCAGTTATATTTGGTGTGTATTATTATAGCCTGTCTCAAAGCTACCGTCACAGTGACCAGTTCTCCCCATTCCCACCAACATATTGTGCAGCGCAGTACAATAACATCCACTGCGCTAACCCCTCCCTACCGTCTCTGTAATTCTACCAACATACCATTTAGATTGTAAGCTCTGCGGGACAGGGACTCCTTTTTCTATCGTGCCTTTATGTTTGATGCACTTATTGTATTTCCCTCTGATACATACATAATATCAGTATTTTTGAGAAAATATATAAAAAGGGGACAGGTCATTTTGGGCTGCGAGCCAATGAATAAATGTATTATCACGTGACATAACATTATACGTACACTGCTACACTCAAAAATAGCTGTTAGTTGGTAGGTTTTAAAACCGCCGTTATTTTGGCATGTTCTTCCCATTTTCTATTTCCAGACTGCTGAGAACCAAGAAATCATCTCGCTTCTTCCTGAGGAACGTTTCCAAATCTACTTGGACTGTGCCTGGTAAAGTTGGGTTTTCCGCTTTATCTTAGGAGACAGAGTACTGGGTCCTTATTTAATGTCCTAGTAACCCAAGTGATAGTAACCCAACTAGTATCCTAGTAACCCAACGGCGCTAAACAACAACAATGTGAAATAAGTGATTAAAAGTGAATAAATAAAAATAAGTGTAAGTTGTATTAGAAAAATTCTCAACCTTCAAAGGGAATTGTACAGGTTCCCTAATAGCAACAGTACACCCTGGGTAGGAAGGGAGCGATGAATCAGGAACACCCCAAAAAAGAATAAACATATAATGGTGCAATAAAATCACGAATATGGGCAAAAAGAAAAACTTGGCTCATATGAATTACCTACTTACAAAAAGTAGGTGAAGAATCAGCGTGTAACAGGGAACGGGGTTGCAGGAACTCGGGAGGGCTTGCACTCTGGATCAACTCATGAGGAAACACAGCAGAAAAGAGACCATAGTGCAGACCAGCAGAAAGGTTTATATCACAATGAAAGGTAAGGAGTGTACTCACAATGTGTACAAGTAAAATAGGCACATCAAATAGTGAAGCAGTAGATCTCACGCCAGAGAAGTGGTGACCGGACCGTCTCTCCAATACTCCCGCAGTCAGACAGTGTTCGTGCGGCGTCTGACGTCACATCCGTTGAGGCTTGCAGCTTCCGGTAATGCGAGGGAAGAAACAGGTACGCAGTACAGCGGTCTCCTCTCCTCTGGGACGGGGATTACTGCGCAGGAAATGGAAACTACGCGTTTCGCTGGCTGGCGTCAGCTTCATCAGGAGAAGTATCTGGTATATTTTTTAGGTAATTCATATGAGCCAGGTTTTTCTTTTTGCCCATATTCGTGATTTTATTGCACCATTATATGTTTATGCTTTTTTTGGGGTGTTCCTGATTTATCGCTCCCTTCCTACCCTGGATGTCCTTATTTAATGTACCATGAAGGTGTCGTCACCATGCCAGAGAGGATTTCCGGCCCATTGATTTGTCTGGAGCAGATCTCTGCTCCAGCACGGGGAGGAAGTGGCGTTATGGTATATTTAATACTAGTTTGTTCTTATTCTACAGCAAATTAAAATATCACTAGTGAGCCCATTCCCGTCTTGGACAGGCCCGCAACCTTGCCCTTCCCCATTATCTCTCAGCATACAGTGCTTCCACTGCAGCCAGGGATTCTGGGTAATGACATGCAAATGAGCACAGTGTCACCTTTTGCTTCATGTCCATTTTAACATGGGACCCCTATAAGCTTATGCCTCCCGTATTACACAGCTTTTATAGCACAGATTGGGTTACAGAAGTGCAGAGCCAGTAACCCTACTCACAGACAACTATTTCAAACTTTGTGTCTCCTCAGTGGGAGCTCCGTTGCTGACCTTGCAATGTGAAGCTGGTCGTGGCTACAGACTAACTGGTCACTTTACACATCTACAAGAGGTGTCAACTTGGTTTCCTCCAGTGGGTGAAATCCATCCAACCTGAGCCCACTGTGCACAGGGAGGGGAGGGGAGAGAGGAGGGGGGCGCGAGTGGGGGGAGGGATGGGAGAAGGGTGGAGGATAGATGGGGAGGGAGTGTTTGTTAGACATCTTCACTTTCTCCTACAATTAGAAAACCAGAAGGGAGGGCAGGAAGCCTCTGAAGTGTGAAGAGGCCACGGGTTGAGCTCGGGAAATCTGCATTACAGGTGCAAGGAGTCAGTGCCCTTTATCAGCGAGACATCCCGTTGGAGGAAACAGTACGGGTTTGTTTCCATGCGGAAGCCGGTGCTGATCTTTCCCACTAATTTTGCAGTAATGAGACTTTGATAGATGACTCTAAAATGTGCAATTTGTACATCTTTGCCGTACACTGTCACTTGGTTAACCGCTTCTGCGTCAAATGGGCTAACAACGCGTCAATTTGCCATGAGCACATGTAGTTAATTTGGGAAACGGTTGGAGGCTATGGTCACATAGGGGCTTAACAGCGCCAGTAAACCCAGTGCATCGTCTCTCCCCACATCCAGTACCAGAGCACTAGAAACACCTTCCTGAATAACAAAGTTACTGGTCTTGGCATTGTTTGGCCTAAACATGGATATAAATGCAAGCACAGTCCCCAGACCTATTATTAGGGATGATGTTTATGAAGGGAATGATGAAAATGTAGAGACCTTGTGGACAGAAATTAGCAGTGGAGGTAAAAGTATAAAGAAAGTTTGTAGGAATATGCTATAAACCACCAAATATCTGTGAGATTGAGGACGCTTAAATACTTTTGATATTGGAAAAGGCATCAAAACTGGGTCATGTTTACATAATGGGTGATTTTAATTATCCAGACATAGACTGGGGCAATGAGATTAGCATTACAACAAAATGAAACAGGTTTTTGGGGTGCTTAAAGACAATTATATGACCCAAATTACTGAGGAACCAACCAGGAGAGGGGCAGTACTGGATTTGGTAATATCAAACAATGTAGAAGTAATAACAAATATTCAAGTCCTGGAACATTTGGGTAACAGTGATCATAACATGGTCTCATTTAAAATAAATTATCAAAAAACAGATTACTTGGGTTCAACAAAGACCTTAAACTTTAGAAAGGCAGATTTTAATAAACTGAGGACTAATCTACAAGTAATTCACAGGGAAAATGTAGAAGATAAATGGGCAGTCTTTAAAACATTGTTAGAAAAGCCCACTGATCAGTGGGTAACTGAACTTGGGTAATAAGTTTAAAAGAAATAAGTCAAAACCAATGTGGCTAAATAAACAGGTAGGGGAGGAAATGGACAAGAAGAGGAATGCGTTTGAATTCTTTAAGTCAGAAGGGACGGAGACATCGTATCAGAATTATAAGGAATGTAACAAAAATTGCAAAAGGGCAATCAAATTAGCAAAAATGAATAATGAAAAAAGGATTGCAATAGAAAGTAAGGTCAATCCTAAAAAGTTCTTTAAGGACCTTAATAACAAAAAAATGAGAAAAGAAAATATAGGACCCTTTCAGTGTGAGATGGGTAGGCAGATTATTGGAGATAAGGAAAAAGCAGAGGTATTAAACAAATTATTTGCCTCTGTTTACCAGGGAAGAATCAAGTTAAATAGTAGTGCCGCAGGAGGACGCCACAACCTCCATATTAATGAACAATTGGTTAACTGAGGAAGAAGTAAAAAAACGGCTTGAAAAAATTTAAGTAAATAAGGCACCTGGCCCCGATGGCATACATCCAAGAGTTCTCAAGCAGTTAAACTCAGTAATAGCCAAACCATTATATTTAATATTCAAGGACTCCATTTCCACAGGCTCAGTACCACAAGATTGGCGTAAAGCAGATGTGGTGCCTATATTTAAAAAGGGAGCTAGATTACAACTGGGGAATTACAGACCTGTAAGCCTGACTTCAATAGTGGGGAAACTACTTGAAGGTTTAATACGGGATAATATTCAGGAATACCTAATGGAAAACAAAATTATTAGTAATAATCAGCATGGATTTATGAAGGATAGATCATGCCAAACTAAACTTATTTGTTTCTTTGAGGAGGTAAGTAGGAATTTAGACCAGGGTAATGCTGTTGATGTGGTCTACTTAGATTTTGCAAAGGCTTTTGATACGGGTTCACACAAGAGGTTGGTGTACAAAATAAAGAAAGTTGGACTCAGTAATAATATATGCACCTGGATTGAAAACTGGTTAAAGGACAGACAACAGAGGGTTATCATAAATGGAACTTTTTCAGGTTGGGCTAAAGTCGTGAGTGGAGTACCTCAGGGATCGGTACTGGGACCCCTGCTTTTTAACTTGTTTATTAATGACCTTGAGGTTGGCATCGAGAGCAAAGTGTCTCTATCTTTGCTGATGATACTAAATTGTGTAAGGTAATAGAATCAGAGCAGGATGTAATTTCTCTTCAGAAGGACTTGAAGAGACTGGAAACATGGGCAGGTAAATGGCAGATGAGGTTTAATACAGATAAATGTAAGGTTATGCATTTGGGATGCAAGAATAAAAACGCGACTTACAAATTAAATGGGGATAAATTGGGGGAATCCTTGATGGAGAAGGATTTAGGAGTGCTTGTAGACAGCAAGCTTAGCAATAGTGCCCAAAGTCATGCAGTAGCTGCAAAGGCAAACAAGATCTTATCTTGCATTAAACGGGCAATGGATGGAAGGGAAGTAAACATAAGTATGCCCCTTTACAAAGCATTAGTAAGACCACACCTTGAATATGGAGTACAATTTTGGGCACCAGTCCTAAGAAAAGACATTATGGAACTAGAGAGAGTACAGAGAAGAGCCACCAAATTAATAAAGGGGATGGGCAATCTAACTTATGAGGAGAGTTATTACATGACACTGTATTATTATATGACACTGTATTATTATATTATACTGCATTATTATATTACACTGTATTATATTGTTCTTTCTCTTATTATGGTACTATACTGCATTATTATATGACACTGTATTATTATATGACACTGTATTATTATATGACACAGTATTTTTATATGATACTGCATTATTATATTACACTGTATGATATTGTTCTCTCTTATTATGGTACTATACTGCATTATTATATGACACTGTGTTATTATATTACACTGTATGATATTGTTCTTTCTCTTATTATGGTACTTTACTGCATTATTATATGACACTGTGTTATTATATTACACTGTATGATATTGTTCTCTCTTATTATGGTACTATACTGCATTATTATATGACACAGTATTATTATATTATACTGCATTATTATATGACAGTATTATTATTATATTATACTGCATTATTATATTACACTGTATTATATTGTTCTTTCTCTTATTATGGTACTATACTGTATTATTATATTATACTGTATTATTATATTATACTGCATTATTATATGACACTGTGTTATTATATTACACTGATGATATTGCTTTCTCTTATGATGACATTATACTAGAATACACAGCCCGTGTAGTTCCCCCTCCCGCCGCTGGGTGCTGCTGCTCCCCAGGCCGCCGCCTTGCAGGCCTGGCCGCCGTTGCTAGGAGACGCGGAGCGGGCGGTGTGTGGGCAGCGGGTGACTCCGCGGGCTCGGGCTGCTGTGTGAGGCGGAGGGACGGAGCGACAGGGCCTTAGGGCCCGGACCCCGTGTGCAGCAAGACACCCAGGGCCCGCCTTGGGCCTACTCCCCTGGTAACCCGGGCCCACTCCCCCCCCCCCTCGGTGTCACAGGCCTACTCTCCCCCGGTGACCCGGGCCCTCTCTCCCCCCCTGGTGTCCCGGGCCTACTCTTCCCCTGGTGACCCGGGCCTACTCTTCCCCCGGTGACCCGGGTCTGCTCTTCCCCCGGTGACCCGGGTCTGCTCTTCCCCCGGAGACCCGGGTCTGCTCTTCCCCCGGTGCTTTGGGCCTGCACTCCCCCTTCACCCACCCCCCTCGGTGTGCCGTGGCTACTCCCCGCCCCACTCCACCCCCCCCCTGTGTACCGAACCCACAACCCACCGGTGCCTGCTCCAACCCCCGGGCCTGCTCTCCCGTCGTGCCTGCTCTACCCTCCCCCCCCCGTGCTTGTCACCCCCCCGTGCCTGTCCCCCCCCCCCCGTGCCTGTCCCCCCCCTGTGCCTGTCCCCCCCCTGTGCCTGTCCGTCCCCCCCTGTGCCTGTCCGTCCCCCCCTGTGCCTGTCCCCCCCCCCCTGTGCTTGTCCCTCCCCCCCCTGTGCCTGTCCCCCCCCCCCCCCTGTGCCTGTCCCCCCCCGCGTGTCCCGGGTCTGCTTTCCCCCGTGCCCCCTACCTTCCTGTACCTCTGGTCTGCCCCCCCCCGGTGCCTCGGGTCTGCTCCCCCCGGTACCTCGGGTCTGCTCCCCCCACCCCCCACGGTGCCTCGGGCCTGCTCTCCTCTGCCCCCCGGTGCCTCAGGCCTGCTCCCCTCTGCCCCCCGGTGCCCCGGGCCTGCTCTCCCCGGTGTCGTGTCCCCAGGGCGCGCTGATAAATGGTGTTGGAGCTGTTGGTACCGGAGAGTGCGGGCCCCCTGCTGCAACGCTGCGCCCCCCGCATACAGCGCCTCTTCAGGGTCCGGCTCCGGCTGCATGAACCGAATCCGCCGGCCCAGCACTGCCGGACCGTGCACATCGAACTGGGAAATGAGGAGCAGCGCAGGAAGGCCCGGGTGAGAAAGGGATGGGAGAGGGGGCAAAGGCAGTGCTACCTGTCACTGACACATCTTCATCCATCATCATCATCATCATCTCTATCACTGACAGATCTTCATCATCATCTCTATCACTGACAGATCTTCATCATCATCTCTATCACTGACAGATCATCATCATCATCTCTATCACTGTCAGATCATCATCATCATCTCTATCACTGTCAGATCTTCATCATCATCTCTATCACTGTCAGATCTTCATCATCATCATCATCATCTCTATCACTGACAGATCATCATCATCATCATCATCTCTATCACTGACAGATCATCATCATCATCATCATCATCTCTATCACTGACATATCATCATCATCATCATCATCATCTCTATCACTGACAGATCATCATCATCATCACCATCTCTATCACTGACAGATCATCATCATCACCATCTCTATCACTGACAGATCATCATCATTAGCATCATCTTTGTCACTGACAGATAAACAATGAAGGAGGCAAGGCACTGTGGATTTCTATTAAGCTATTTATTGCCAAGGAGTTGACGTTTCAACCTCAGAGGGTCTTTTTCAAAATGAATGGCATAATATGCCATTCATTTTGAAAAAGACTCTCTGAGGTCGAAACATCAACTCCTTGGCAATAAATAGCTTAATAGAAACCCGCAGTGCCTTGCCTCCATTGATTACCCTTGGGATATTACCAGGAGCACCGGTAGTTGTATCTTTTGTTTATTATTGTTTATTGATGTGCAGCTATTTCCAATCTTACTGACCGATCATCTTCATCATCATCTCTATCATCATCTCTATCGCTGACAGATCATCTTCATCATCATCTCTATCACTGACAGATCATCTTCATCATCATCTCTATCACTGACAGATCATCTTCACCTCTATTACTGACACATCTACATCCAGCAACATCATCATCTCTATCATTGACAGATCTTCCTCATCATCTCTATCACTGGGACATTACATCCAGCAGCATCATCGTCATCATCACACTCACCATCTCTATCTCTAACAGATCATCATACTCACCATCTCTATCACTGATATCATCATCACTCCTATCACTGACTCATCTCTATCCCTGATTGATTCCATTCTCCATGATCTTTCGCCATTACTGGCTAATCCAGTTACTTCATCTTTGCTTGTGTCACAGACTAGTCCACACTCTCCCGTTATCAGCACTGTCGATCACTGACTTATTCAGTCCTTTATTTCATCCGTACGACTGGTCATCAATGGCTGATCCACATCCTTTATCATCAGCTGTGATAGATCCAATAACTTCATCATCATAATTGTCTATCTTCTTCACCTCTGTACAACACGGATCCATCTGTGGTCATTATCTTCATCCATCAATAACTGATTTTATATCCTTAATCAACCTCATCTCCGTGCATCATATACATCATCCTCATCATCACTGGATGATTAAGATCTCACATCTACAACTCCATACTCTCATCTCTTATCACTGACTGATTCTCATCATTATCTATCCATACCATTTTGATCCATATCATTTATCATCCTCACTAACTATCACTGACTGATCCTCTCATCCACCTCCATCATCCACCTCCATATCTAGATTCTCCTTCATTATCTTCATGTTGAAATTTCCCTCATTTTTCGTTATCATTTCCATCACTTTTAGATCTTCATCGTCACACCTAGACCAGCAGAGACTAAAATTGAAAACTAGCATATGAAAATGAGATAGCATGGGATAATGAAATCGGCAGTGGTGACTCTGTTGTATGTTTGCCATGTTCTTGTGGGAGAGGAGTTGGACACTTTTTCCCCCCTGGGATTCTGGTCTTTCAATTCTCCAAAGTCTTTAAAGGTAAGGACATTGGGCAATGGAGAGAGAGAATTTGATTGCATGCAAATCATCTCCATTTTAAGTGGGATCGGTGTAGTAAGAAGACGTACATTTTTGGAATAGTTGGTGTTGGGTCCAAAGAAGAGAAAGCTGTGTGTCGTTCTGGTAAAGGTAATGGCAAAAGCCAAAAGAAAAACAAAACAGAACAGGAAGTAAAACCATCTCCGGAATCTTCATGTGTTTAGGATAGAGAGATTAAGGTAACGTCACTTAACGTGAGCCATCTGAGATTGAGGGTGGAATAATGTGTAGGCAACATCCAGTGGCCTCAAAAGAAATGGATGAATTAAGTGACCGTGTGTACGAAACCTATTAGAGACTCTTCAAGATGGAAAACAAAACGAAAGAGGCAGGAACAGCAAACTGGTGTCAGTCTCTAGACCAGGGGCGGCCAACTCCAGTCAAGGGCGACCATAGGTCAGGTTTTCAGGATATCCCTGAAGTATTTGACTGAGCCACCTGTGCTGAAGCAGGGATATCCTGAAAACCTGACCAGTTGGTGGCCCTTGAGGACTGGAGTTTGCCACCCCATGTCTAGTAGAGAAGAATATGGCAAAGGTTTTGGTAGAAACCAGGTAATTTTTTGAGGTGAGATTAGTGGAGTGGAGAAACCAGAGGAAGACAATTTGTAGTTTCCGGGTCTCTAAAGTGTTAATAAATGGTAGCAGGTGGCTCTATTGCTAGAAAGGAGCAAGATAAAGAGATTTATTATAATTTGTGTTCTATGTAAAAACTGGTTTTACTTAAAGCTGGGTTGTCTGTCCGGAGGAAATGTATAAATGATGTAAATGATATAGAATGGGGGAAAAAAAAGAGAATAGAGGAGATTGGTGAATGGAATAGGGTCACATATGCCAGGATAATCTCTGCAAGAATGTCTGGAATTCAGGCAGACATGATGGAGAGGGGGAGAAGTTGGTGGTAACGTGAAGGACACCAAATTGGGAGAGTTGTAAGGAAAGAAGTTTAAAGTACTGTACAAGAGCTCAGAAGAGGAGTGGGATTGTTTGGCCACAGGGAAGGAGGAAGAAAACATACATTTGTTGATAGCCGTAGATTCAAAGGATACTGTACTTTGTTTTGGCAATATATACAGGAGCCAGCCACCTCAATATTAAAGGACATCCCTGGGATCTTATCAAGAGTTTCCATAACAGCGTGTCAGAGACGAAAAAGGTTACAAGAGATGAAGGCGATGGCAGGCTTTCAATGATATCTAGAGACTTGCTTGTTTCCATTCTTGCATGTCTAGGTGCAGTCCTACTTCTACTGTTTAACCATATGTTACAACAGGGCGCTCATCTCCAGTCCTCACGATCCCCCCAACAGGTCTGGTTTTAAGGACATCCCTGCTTAAGCAAGGTAATGCAGTCTTCGACTCAGCCACTGAGTGAGCCACATGTGCCGATGCAGGGATGTCCTTAAAACCTGACCTGTTCTAGACTCATACATAATCTAGTATATAGCAGGACTATTCAGATGGCAGACTAAAGTCCGGATGCTGCATTGTATCCCATTTTGCATGAACCCCAGTAGGAGCTTTTGGGAGCAGTTTTAACCCTTTTCCCTTCTCATTACCTTAGCACAGAATGTGCTGGGATAGAGGGAGGAACCATGGGAACAGTTGTCGGGTCCCTAAACGTCAGAAAGTGGTCCACCATAATAATGCAGTATAACCTTGGGGCACGGTGTGCCTTTTGCTGCAGGTTTTCAGAGTTAGGTTTTCACGTCCAAATTGGAAAAGGTTTAAAAATGTTTTTATGAAACAAATGTGAAATTGGTGCAGAAGGTTTTACTTGACTGATTGTGCAGTAGAGAAAGAACGTGAGTTTTATCACATGCAAAGTACTTCAATATTACTTGAGTGAGAGGTAGCATGAGGATTGGAATAGCTTCTCCCAATAGATGGAAAAGCTGTGTGTTATGAAAACAGCAATAATGAAATGAAGAGTCAAATTAGTGCATTTTAAAGCATCTCTAGCAGCTAAACAAAATGTGTCTTTTGAACATATTTCCCATGTTTTTGAGAATGTTATCTTTGTGTGCTTAAGAGACTGGTGGTGGTTTCACATTTTGTGATCAGCTGTTAGTAAATGTTTTCGCTGGTGAATGTGTGTGTTGGTTCTATCATGCAGAAGCCTGGACAGTATCATCGCAAAAGGCATATCGGCTCTGGGAGCAAAACAACTCCAATAATCCCTGCTAGACCCTGTGGCGTTGGTTCGTCATTCTTCTAAGTCCTCGGTTCTCCACTTTTTTGAGCAGGGGCACTCCTGAAGGAGTTTTTACATCTCTGGGCACCCCTGCTCTTCAGATCTCCCTCATCCCTTATTTGCATACTCACTCGCCTTCCTTTTCACCCTCACACTCCCCCTCTTCTTACACACACCCCATTCACCCTCACATATCCCCTCTTCTTACACACACACACACACACACACACACACACGCACACACACACACACACACACACACACACACACACACACACACACACACACCTCTTCTTACACACACCCCATTCACCCTCTCACATCCCCTCTTCTTACACACACACCCCATTCACCCTCACACATCCCCTCTTCTTACACACACACCCCATTCACCCTCACATATCCACCTCTTCTTACACACACACCCCATTCACCCTCACACATCCCCTCTTCTTACATACACACTCCCCATTCACCCTCACACATCCCCTATTCTTACACACACCCCATTCACCCTCACACATCCCCTCTTCTTACACACACACACACACACACACACACACACACACACACACACACACACACACACACACACACACACACACACACACACACACACACACACACACCCCATTCACCCTCACATCATACTCACCCTTTCACTCAACCCACACTCTACATTTCTCGCCCCTTCCCACACAGGATACACACCCTCTTTCTTAATCATAAACACCACATTCACCACCCGCTTCTCTTACCTACAACACGCACCTTCCCCCAACCCACAAAAAGTACTCGCCCGCCTCACACAAAGCCCTCAATCCTTCCCATCTTCCCACATACCTCAAACATGCCAGCTGCTGTGGCTGAGGGGGTCCGCGCTCTCCTCCAGGCCGCGGCACCCTTGGCAGGCGGGCATGGCACCCTGGTTGAGAAACACTAAGTGCTGTGTTGGGTTTTGCTAGTTTACTACATAATCTAGAAGTGCAATATGTCTGTGAATGTGTTTACATACTACACATAACGTGTCGCTGTTATTGCTGTCCAGTTGCAATAACTAAGCATGTGTTGTATCTACCTGCTGACTGAAAATAGCCTGTGATTTTCCTTACAGCCTCTATTGAAGTTATATTTAAAATTGTGTATTTAAAAAAAAAAAAAAAAATAAGCGGTTGCCCAGTTGGAGAAAGCAGGGTTGATTTTGCTAATTTTCTAATTCCACTTGGGTTTTATTTATTTATAAAATGTTTTACCGGAAGGAATACAATGAGAGTTGCCTCTCGTTTTGAAATATGTCCTGGGCACAGAGTTATGATGGCAGATACATGGTTACATAGGAGAACAGTGTCATACATTAAATATACAGTCATTGCATTACCTTCGGTGAGCAGGGTTTTACATATAAATATTGCATGAACAGTTAAAGATAAAGTAAGTTATAGGCGTATGTAACAGTTACCGACCACATTCATATGTCAGACATCTTTAGTTGAGAACAAAATGTTTAGTTTTTGTGACAAATGAACTCGAGACCTTTTGAATGTCTGCAAAATAGCATCTCGTGAAACTTTCTACGCCTCTCCCACGACCTCACTGACTGCACTGTAGCTCCTACTGTGTCTGCACGTCTCACAACATACCACTTAGATTGTAAGCTCTTAGGGGCAGGGTCTCCCTTTCCTTATGTTGTCATTTACCTCTTGTGCTTATCCCCATTGTTTGTAATTTATTTACTTTGTATGGTCATTTTGTAAAGTGCTGCGTACATTATTGGCGCTATATACAGTAAATAAAATGATACATCCATAGCAGATCTTGCTAAACAGGGGCTGACAATGCACTTTTTTCGTACAACCGAGTGATTATTATTGCAATAATATCAGGATATATGCATGATCCTCAACATGTAATACCTATTAATGGCACATGCACACACCTATAATTGGGGAAGTATCATTACAAGGCTCCCAAACACTGCTACCCTCTGCTGCACTTACCACAAAGAGAATCCGATATTCCTGAGCCGGGGCTGATTCATAGTCATGGTCACTGCCTCTGTAACCCAATTGTGCCAAGTCACAGATTCTTATCCTCTTACAACTTATGTGGGTGGTAAGAAAGAGGGGGAAGCAGGCAGACAAGAGAAAGCTACTGTGATAAGCTTCTGGCAATTGGAAAGAGATCATTAACTCCTTAACTTCTGGAGGCTCAAGCAGCATATGGTTTAGTAGGGGGCATTTTCTGCTCCTTATTCAGTGCTTGCCAACCTAAGCAATAGTGATGTGTCTTAGGAAACCAGTGTTTTAGGAAACCAGTGTTGTGGTTTTTGTTATGTTATTCTTGAGTGTTGACAACATTATACAGATGTCCTTTGATGGTGTGATACGGGACTGGGCTCCAAAATGAGACATTAGCTTTATTTCAATATTCTCCTAGACATAATGGCCCTATACAACTGTAGGTTTAACGTGACACACTCCACATTACAATTTTATCAATGAAGAGCTCTTGTTGGTCCATTAAATGGTAACACAACAAATGACAAAATGATTGTGTGAGTTTTTGAGTGGGGTAGTAGGTTGAGATATTGATCTTGAATGCACAATTTTGTGAGTTCAAGTTCTTATTTGGCCACTTAGCTCCATATGGTTATGACAATATCACAATGTAAGTTTCCTGGTAAAATATCCAAAAATTACATGTAATATGTAAATCCTGGCCACTCCGTTATGGAAATATGTTTTTGGAAACTATGTTCTCTGTAAAGATATCCTGACACTAATGAGGGTTCCTAGTAAGAAACTGAAACATTGTTTTCTAATTATTATGGAATTATAGAAGCTATTTATTAAGCTGCTTTTGATTTATATATTGCAGTTAGTGTATGTAATAGAATACAAATAACTTCCGTGTCATGAGTTCAGTATTCTCATAGGGGTGTTAATTTTCAGACAGTGTACTCAGTGCTGCATATTCTGCTGCTGGAGAAATCCCCTGCCAGTTGCAGAAGTGCCGTTGGTCAGGCGTTCCTCTAGTTACCATTACCTACTATTTTTAGTTTTTGAGTGAAACCTGGGGCCAGGTTGTTTAAAAGGCTGAGGTCAGATAGAGGCTGGGAAGTCCCTTTATTCAATAAACATATGCGCACATGGTAAGAATATCGGCTGTATACTCAGACAAGAACAAATGTTGTGTCACACCGCAGCCTTGGAACCAGGGGCTGTCATTGTAGAGATTGCAAGCTCCTTACGTCAGAACATCCTTCCAATTAATTTTCTGTTTGTCTTAACTTTGTCAAAAACATTGTAATGTTTTTGGTATACAATGTTATTTTCCTTTCTCTCTTATTGTACTGCCCTGCAGACTATGTTGGCGCCATGCAAATATAACATCATAATAATAAGTAGTAAGTAATGAAAATGTAAGAAATATTTGTGGGAAGATTGAGTGAGTGGGACTGTCACTGATTTCTGTTACGTGACCGCAGGTCAAGTTAAAGGAAACGAGGACAAATCGCTGCACTGTTTTTAGTCCTACATTGCAGGTCTTTTTGTTAGATTTCTTGTCATCGTAACTAAAGGTGGTCACCCATACAGCCCGTTGTATTTCCTGGCAGCCTCCTTGTGTTACAGTAACAGTACATTTATGAATATTTAAATGTAAATAAAGCAGAAATACTAGGCAGGTCTGTTTCTGGTTTCATTCTATACGCAGCTTTCTATTATCTTACTGAGAAAGAGGCAGCAATGTCTGGGTTAAAAGACTATATGTTAGTGTCTGACTGTACAATGCTACCATGGAAATACTCAATAACCGATATCACTAAACATACAATGCATGCTGCTTTTATTTGGGGTACGCCACAATGAGGCACATGTTCAGGATAAACGGCACAGATCCGGGGAATGTACAAATATATGTTTCTTTGGAGTAAGTGGAAGTGTTTTTAAGCTGTGGTTTTTTTTGTGTGTGGAGACATTGGGAGTTAAATTAAACGGTGATAGTGACGATCATTCACTTCAGTGGGAGTTTCCATGCAACAGTGCCCTAATCTGCACTATCGCCGTGTAACCCCCCATTGGTTTGGGTGCTAGATATGTACAGGTTCCACATCTTCCATTACATTACATTGTTCTGCATGTCTGGCAGGCTCTGAGAGAGAACTCGTGGCTCTTCTTTCAGTCATACGGAAGTGAGAGAGAGAAGTACCAAACTCCCTCTCTGCCTCGCAGCTTTGTGGAGACTTGAAAGTGGAATTTCCGTGAAACAAGTTTCCTGTAGCTTGTGTTCACATGCTATGACTTTCCCCTGTGTGTATTTGTAATATCACCCAATAGGATCTTTCAGGAGATGGAAGGCATGGTGAGACTTTACCTCTTCTGCACACACTGCGTGTGAGATCTGTAGTGTTGCTTATTGCAGAAAAGAGCAAGCTTGTGCTCAAATATGAAACAGAGCAGCATGGGAAAAACTCTCCGACAATAAGAAAGAGTGCACCAAATATCGGAGAGAATGTATTTATCAACGTTTTGGTACATTCAAAGATAAAAATAGTAACGTAAAGCAAATAATAATGTTGTGACAAGAGAGTCAACGTTTCAGGATACTACCCTTAGCTTAGACCAGGGGTGGGAAACTCCAGTCCTCAAGGGCCACCAACAGTTCAGGATATCCCTGCTTCAGCACAGGTGGCTCAATAAGTGGACCACCTGTCCCCATGCAGGGATATCCTGAAAGCTGAAGCGCTGGTGGCCCTTGAGGACTGAAGTTGCCCACCCCTGGCTTAGGCTGTAACAGGAAATCCTTGACAAAGGGTTATATCCCGAAACGCTGAGGATAGCGCAGGCGTCGGCCATCTCACTTTTTTTTTCTGCACAGTATATTATTATTATTATTAAATGCTTTGTTTTACTGTACTATTTTTGTCTTTGGATATACAAAGACATTGATAGATACAATGTTTGAGGTATTTGGTGGACTTTTTCGTCTCTGAGTCTTTCCCGTGCTAGTTTGGAGGGCCCCTGTTTTGGGAAACTGCACTTTTCATTTCTATTTTCATTTTTTGTGGCTTGATCACATTTTGTACCTAGAAAGTACTATTACCTTTTGAGTGTACTGTAACACTGGACACATGAGTAGGTCGGTGGTGGGTGTGAACAAACCTGCTTTTTTGGATTACAACTTTTTTTTGTTAATAGAGCAGAACCGGTGATTCTTGAATTCCTTTTTAGTGCTAATGTAAACATTTGTGTGAAATAAAAAAACTCAAGACCGTCAAGTGCATGTAGACACAATGCTGCTCTCTTCTGTTTGTATAATAAATAAGTACTGTACTTCAGGATTCGGTGACACCTTTGTTTGAATTCAAAATAGATATTATAAGACAAGCTTTTGAGAATTCTATCTCTTCCTCAGGTCAGCAATGCTAGGCCTGAGGAATAGAGGAAAACGCTTGAAAGCCTGTCTTATAATATGAATTGTTAGTTTAAGTAATAAAGGTGTCAGTCACCTAATAACAGTCACCTGGACTAACACGCCTATTTCTACTTAATTCAGTTTGTATAATAACAGTTTAGAGATTCTGGTCTCCCATGGTTCCTTTCTGTGGTTCTACCTGATAACCCAGTGCTCGAGTGCCTGTTGCACATACAACCTTTTGGAACCTGGTTTTGAACTATTTCCCCCCATCAGAAACATATTGATACACACTTCTTCATATCAATGTAAATCGCAGCTCCCTAAGTTCAGTCCTCAAGCGGAACAAACATGCCACATATACACCATTTCTCTACTTAACAGTGATCATGTTTTCCTCATACAGCGCTTTCAATGTGCGCAGTGCTATACATTAGATTTTGCTGAGCTTACAATATAATTCTTGGTGCCTGAGTCACAGTGAGATCGTGACTTGCCCAAGGTCTTGCTGACGATGTGATTCAAACCGGACTCAACCAGTTCAAACACAGTGACATCACCACGGAGTTACCCAATTAGCATAGCTCTAATTACTGCTAAGACGACTTGGTTATGTGTTAACCTAAAAACCTGGCCTGTGGTTTCTTTTGAAAACTAAACTTGAGGAGCACGTGTAAATATTCATTAAGTGTCCTTGGCCCTCATGTATCTAGACAAGTGGTGCAATTCTGGGGCACAAATATTTATAACAAAAAAAAATCCCAAAGAAATCATTAGGTTTAGTTCTTTAATACACCTGGAGAAATATGTTTACCCCCAAGTTGCATAAAGTCCAGAGCAACATCCAATGTGACAAAAATACACAGTGAAATACCTATATATATCTCTTGAAAAAGGGTCATTTAGTTAACCCTTTGACCAAAGCGTATAAACCTGCGAGCCACTTTCAAGGCATGACCATAATATCGCAGGTCCTAACACTAACTGATTAAAATCCTTATTTACCTCTATAATTAGAGGCCCCCAAATTGCACCACTTTTGCCTTGATACATAACCCCCTTTGACGCCATCTGAGCGAAACAATTACGAGGAATCTGCTAATATAAATGTAAGTAGTAGGGAGCTAGCACAGCTAACAGGCCGCATTTAAATCTGTCACAAATAGATACACACCATGTGTGAGCAGCAAGGACATACCACAAGCCACGTTTCAGGGGCCACTCGGCCCTTTCTCGCTCCTTGAATGCCGTTAAAAGTCTTGAGAAAGGGCTTGGTGCAGCTTAAATCGTTGCGGGTTTCATGTATTCCACAATGAAATAAATGAAGCAAATGGTGATGAAAGTCTGGTGCTGAATCGTTGATGCACACTCCTGTTTGTTGGTGTGACAGCTCATCTCACACTTTGTGTGTCAGTACAAGAGTGATCCTCATGCAGCGATGTGAAGTAACCGGCACACCGTGCTTGCAGTACACTTTTTAACATTGTTCTCATTGGGATCTAGATTCAGAAATGACATTCATTCGGCATTGTTTTATTTTAAAAATATGTTTATGTGTGAAAGAGGGAAGGAAACACACAGATTCTGAATTAAAATAACATATTTGTACTTAAATAATTGCCTAAATATCCACTTACTTACATTTAAAACTCCATATCTATCTTCTTACAAACCCATCCGCAGCTGTGAGGTGCGTACGTCGCAGCTGTGAGGTGCGTACGTCGCAGCTGTGAGGTGCGTACGTCGCAGCTGTGAGGTGCGTACGTCGCAGCTGTGAGGTGCGTACGTCGCAGCTGTGAGGTGCGTACGTCGCAGCTGTGAGGTGCGTACGTCGCAGCTGTGAGGTGCGCACGTCGCAGCTGTGAGGTGCGCACGTCGCAGCTGTGAGGTGCGCACGTCGCAGCTGTGAGGTGCGCACGTCGCAGCTGTGAGGTGCGTACGTCGCAGCTGTGAGGTGCGCACGTCGCAGCTGTGAGGTGCGCACGTCGCAGCTGTGAGGTGCGCACGTCGCAGCTGGGAGGTGCGCACGTCGCAGCTGGGAGGTGCGCACGTCGCAGCAATCTTGCTGCCCCCAATGTGCTGGGGTGTGCTATTCATCTGTCTCTGTTATTCCCATCACGGTTTCATTAGTTGTTCTAATGCAGGGGCGGCCAACTCCACTCCTCAAGGGCCACCAGCAGGTCAGGTATTTGGGATATCCCTGCTTCAGCACAGGTGGTTCAATCAGTGGCTCAGTCATGTGCTGAAGCAGGGATATCCTTAGAACCTGACCTGTTGGTGGCCCTTGAGGGCTGGATTTGGCTGCCCCTGAGCTAGAAAGACAGAACCTCAGCTGTATGCATAATAACTGCAGGAAGCCTTGGTGACGCGATAGAGGAGTTTACGCTGCACTGTATTGCTGGGATTTCCAGCAATGAAAGAGTCTTTATTAAGCTGAGTGTCTGGGGATCCCCTGGTTCCTGTCTGATGAGATGTGTTGTCCAATGGGTAACAATACGTGCTCGTGGACACAATATAGCCATAGGCTTGCTCCAGCACCATCCTCAGGGCAGGACGTATCTGTGTTGTATTGTTGACCCAAGCTGCCATGTTGGTTGGGGTCTGACGTTTTAGTAGGGGTAAGGGAAGTAAATCTCAGATGGGTGCTCTAATAACCGACAGTGTAGATGTGGATTTTATATATAATCAAATAAGTCCCAAACTGAGATGAATTCATCACATGGAGCAGTTCTAAAAGCCAACTCTTCCATCTAATTGAATCGGGTAGCCCAATATTGTGTGGTGTACTTGATAGTATATATTCACTAAAAAACTGTGTGGAAATCTTATATATAGGAGAAAGTACAGCTGACCTTGTTCCAACGTGAGGTCTGTGTCCCTCGTACTCTCCAGCGCGGCTGCTCCGTCTGCTCCCGTAACCCCGTACTAAGCAGATTTCACTTGTGAGAACCACACTGGCTCAATACTGCCCGGGATCCAGGTGTAGGGGAAAAAGGAGTACAGCTGACCTTATCCGTCTTCGCGTGGAGTCCACTTCCACGGCGCTCTTCCGCAAGGCTGTGACGTCAACTCCTATAGCGCCGCTGTAGACAGGTTGGTTCCGGTACACCACGCTGGCTTATCCGTGTCTGCGTGGGGTCCGTATCCACGGTATTCTCCCTCACGGCAGTGCCGTCCCCTCCCTCAGCTCCGAAGTACACCGACTTGTTCGGTACACCGCACTGGCTACGGAATGGCAAACAAAGTCACCAGCTGAGTATCGGGGAGGTTATACTCGCATCCCGACAGCGAAGTAAAGGCTTCTGTGCCTTTGCGTGCATCAGTCCAAAAAGAGAGTAGATATAGAAGGGAAAAAAGATCGAGCACTGCAGATATTCAAACTAGGCTGGTAGCAGGTACAAAATTATTCATTTATTGGGCATAGCAGCCCAAATCTAAAAACAGCAAAGAATCCTCCGACGCGTTTCACGCCTCTACGGCGCTTTATCAAAGAGGGATTAATGTCCAGCAAACAACCCTATAAGTAGTATCCTCCCCGTGGGCAGCTGTAACTCTCACTGCCTGTAATTAACCCGATCAAAAAAAATCCGGTGTAACTAGATAAAACCTGGCCAATGAGCATTCACAAAGCCACCGGGAGGATATCCCACTCCCCAAAATACACGGTAAAACATAACCAAATAAATATATACATAACATGATTAACCATTGGAGCACTTCCCTCTCAATGGACCCCACTGTGTAATTGAAACTTATTCAACACTTGGAATACAACCTAGACATAGGTGCCACTGTAGATATAAATAACCACAGATAAAGCAGACCGCTGCCCAGCTGTCCATTAAAGAATGGAAACTGATACAATGGGGCTGAACTAACATAAAAAACCGAACCTAACAAAACACATATAACACATACAAGAAGGTTGGAGGAGATTTTAAACTAGGATGGAGGGGGGAGGGGAATGAAACAGATAATGAACTAAATGGAATAGATGAGGATACAAGGTGGTATGGAGGTAGAATGGGGGCAAGTGCAAGTTTGACAGGCAGTGAGACACCCATAGTAAATACAGATAATACTAGAAAACTTCTAAAGACTAAACAAAGTGGGCGCAGAAAGGAAGGAGCAGATAAGATAATAGTACAGGCTGAAAAAAAACTGAAATGCATGCTTGCTAATGCAAGAAGCCTGACAGATAAAATGGGGGAGCTTGAATTAATAGCTGCAAGGGAGCAGTATGATATCACAGGCATTACTGAAACATGGTGGGATGAAACTCATGACTGGACAGTTAATTTAGAGGGTTATTCTCTTTTTCGGAAGGATCGGCCAAATAGAAGGGGAGGTGGAGTATGTTTATATGTTAAACCGGATCTTAAACCTATTATAAGGGATGATGTCTATGAAGGGAATGATGAAAATGTAGAGACTTTGTGGATAGAAATTAGCAGTGGAGGTAAAAGTATAAAGAAAATGTTTGTGGGAATATGCTATAAACCACCAAATATCTGTGAGATTGATGACGCTAAAATACTTTTGCAAATGGAGAAGGCATCAAAACTGGGTCATGTTTGCATAATGGGGGATTTTAATTATCCAGACATAGACTGGGGCAATGAGATTAGCGTTACAACAAAAGGGAATAGGTTTTTGGGGGTGCTTAAAGATAATTATATGACCCAAATTATTGAGGAACCAACCAGGAGAGGGGCAGTTCTGGATTTGGTCATATCAAACAATGTAGAAGTAATAACAAATATTTAAGTCCTGGAACATTTGGGTAACAGTAATCATAACATGGTCTCATTTGAAATATATTATCAAAAAACAGATTACTTGGGTTCAACAAAGACCTTCAACTTTGGAAAGGCAGATTTTAATAAACTGAGGTCTAATCTAGTAGTAATACAATGGGATGATGTTTTTGCAGAGAAAAATGGTCAGTCTTTAAAACATTGTTAGAAAAGCACACTTATCAGTGTATACCCTTGGGTAATAAGTATAAAAGAAATAAGTCAAAACCAATGTGGCTAAATAAACAGGTAGGGGAGGAAATGGACAAGAAGAGGAAGGCGTTTAGATTCTTTAAGTCAGAAGGGACAGAGACATCATATCAGAATTATAAGGAATGTAACAAAATTGCAAAAGGGCAATTAAATTAGCAAAAATGGATAATGAAAAAAGGATTGCAATAGAAAGTAAGGTCAACCCTAAAAAATTCTTTAAGTACCCTAATAACAAAAAAATGAGAAAAGAAAATATAGGACCCTTTCAGTGTGTGATGGGTAGGCAGATTATTGGAGATAAGGAAAAAGATGAGGTATTAAACAAATTCTTTGCCTCTGTGATTACCAGGGAAGAATCTAGTTCAATAGTAGTGCTGCAGGAGGAAGCCACAACCTCCATATTAATGAACAATTGGTTAACTGAGGAAGAAATTCATAAGCGACTTGAAAAAATTAAAGTTAATAAGGCACCTGGCCCCGTTGGCATACATCCAAGAGTTCTCAAGGAGTTAAGCTCAGTAATAGCAAAACCATTATATTTAATATTCAAGGACTCCATTTCCACAGGCTCAGTACCACAAGATTGGCGTAAAGCAGATGTGGTGCCTATATTTAAAAAGGGAGCTAGATCACAACCGGGAAATTACAGACCTGTAAGCCTGACTTCAATAGTAGGGAAACTACTTGAAGGTTTAATACGGGATAATATTCAGGAATACCTAATGGAAAATAAAATTATTAGTAATAGTCAGCATGGATTTATGAAGGATAGATCTTGCCAAACTAACCTTATTTGTTTCTTTGAGAAGGTAAGTAGGAATATAGACCAGGGTAATGCTGTTGATGTGGTCTACTTAGATTTTGCAAAGGCTTTTGATACGGTTTCACACAAGAGGTTGGTGTACAAAATAAAGAAAATTGGACTCAGTAATAATATATGTACCTGGATTGAAAACTGGTTAAAGGACAGACAACAAAGGGTTGTCATAAATGGAACTTTTTCAGGTTGGGCTAAAGTCGTGAGTGGAGTACCTCAGGGATCGGTACTGGGACCCCTGCTTTTTAACTTGTTTATTAATGACCTTGAGGTTGGGATCGAGAGCAAAGTCTCCATCTTTGCTGATGATACTAAATTGTGTAAGGTAATAGAATCAGAGCAGGATGTAATTTCTCTTCAGAAGGACTTGGAGAGACTGGAAACGTGGGCAGGTAAATGGCAGATGAGGTTTAATACAGATAAATGTAAGGTTATTCATTTGGGATACAAGAATAAAAAGGCGACTTACAAATTAAATGGAGATATATTGGGGGAATCCTTGATGGAGAAGGATTTAGGAGTGCTTGTAGACAGCAGGCTTAGCAATAGTGCCCAATGTCATGCAGTAGCTGCAAAGGCAAACAAGATCTTATCTTGCATCAAAAGGGCAATGGATGGAAGGGAAGTAAACATAATTATGCCCCTTTACAAAGCATTAGTAAGACCACACCTTGAATATGGAGTACAATTTTGGGCACCAATCCTAAGAAAAGACATTATGGAACTAGAGAGAGTGCAGAGAAGAGCCACCAAATTAATAAAGGGGATGGACATTCTAACTTATGAGGAGAGGCTAGCTAAATTAGATTTATTTACATTAGAAAAGAGGCGTCTAAGAGGAGATATGATAACTATATACAAATATATTCAGGGACAATACAAGGAGCTTTCAAAAGAACTATTCATCCCACGGGCAGTACAAAGGACTCGGGGCCATCCCTTAAGGTTGGAGGAAAGGAAATTTCACCAGCAACAAAGGAAAGGGTTCTTTACAGTAATGGCAGTTAAAATGTGGAATTCATTACCCATGGAGACTGTGATGGCAGATACAATAGATTTGTTCAAAAAAAGGTTGGACATCTTTTTAGATGGGAAAGGTATACAGGGATATACCAAATAAGTATACATGGGAAGGATGTTGATCCAGGGATTAATCCGATTGCCAATTCTTGGAGTCAGGAAGGAATTAATTTTTCCCCTTAATGGGGTTTTTTGTTTGTTTTCCTCTGGATCAATAAGTATAGAAATAGGATAAAGTATCTGTTGTCTAAATTTAGCACAGGTTGAACTTGATGGACAGAAGTCTTTTTTCAACCTCATCTACTATGTAACTATGTAACTATGTAACATACGTGTATGAAAATCTAAAACCCTCATAACTCACCATAACGGTACTAAACACGTTGACGTTTTAGAAACTACATAAAATTCAAACTCTAGTCGCCCGGGACCCCCCAGCTCAGATAAGGTAGAAAGTCTAATACATTTAGCGGGGTTTGGTACTTTTAATTACTTTGATGAACTATAGTCTTAAAATGCAGTGGAACTGATAGCAGTTACTGAATTACTCAATTATTACTCTCATTTGGATGCTTGAGTGCAAGCTTTTTGCCCCAGAAAACTGCACACAACGAAAAAAAGAAAAGAAAAAGTATTGAAGAAAAAACATTAAGATTTTCAGCAATTTGTAATCCGAGTGGCAATGATCACATGGATTACGTTTGGGTGTTTGGACTTTACTGAATCTGAAACCAGTCATTGCATGAACAATTTCTGCTTTATACCAAAGTCTCTCTTGATAGTAGCAGTTTATCTTGTTTGGAGAGGATTAAGTCTGTCAGTCTTCGATTGAGCCACCTGTGCTGAAGCAGGGATATCCTGAAAACCTGGCCTGTTGTTGGCCCTTGAGGAATGGAGTTGGCCACCCCTGATCTAAAGTTCTTCTACTGCAAGCAGAGGGGGGAAAAGACGGAGTTTATCTATCGATTAATAAACTTTAGAGGCCAGTGCAGTAACCACGAGCTATTTCCGTCCCATCGTGACTCCACGAAGCAGGTGATCACAATCTTCCGTCTGCTCTCGCACACTGTAATATTCTTCTTTTTATTTATTTTACATAACTGGGTTGGCAGCCAGATTTCATTTTCTTGGTGAGTAATAACAGTCTTGTTTACCACCCCTGGGAAATGTATTTGATCATGGCGGGGGCTAGTGCTTCGCTGTTCTTATTGATGGGACATCCGGTCTAAAGCAGGAGTGGCCAACTCCAGTCCTCTAGGGCCACCAACAGGTCAGGTTTTCAGGATATCTCTGCTTCAGCACAGATGGCTCACAGTCCCTGCTTCAGCACAGATGGCTCAATCAGTGGCCACCTTGAGCCACCTGTGCTGAAGATTTGGCTTGATTGAGCCACCTGTGTTGAAGCAGGGATATCCTGAAAACCTGACCCGTTGGTGGCCCTTGAGGACTGGAGTTGGCCACCGCAGGTCTAAAGTGAAGGGAAAGATGCAGTGCCCTGCATGATGTTATCTGTCCTGGCACTCAGTCGTGACTGCCCTGAAAAGAGATGTTTAGGTAAGCAGGTGTGGTTGCTAAGCATTGGGCATCAGTGGTTCTGCACAGCTCCCTGCTTCCCTGCTCCCAGCCACTAGTATCTATTATTGTGAGAACGCCACATTCAGAAAGGTTGTTGATCAAACTGCCGTTGCAGAGCTGTGCCATTCACAGTTTGAAGAACAAAATCAGCTTTTGTGGCTAATTTTTTATTTTTTAAATATGTCACTGCAGTGTAAGTAGCTCTGTATGTGGAATTTCCCAAACTGCTTGGCAGAGTTTGTGTTGTTTTTTTGGTGGCTGAGATGCACATCGCGATTTCCCAAGATCCGGTGCAGGGTGTCGTCTCCCGATCCAGCAATAACTTCCATACATTTGCATAGCAATCAGGGTGCGATATCCAGCATGGCAGTTTTAGTGAATCTGCCCCACAGACAGATAAAGTAACCTGCAGACGGCCCAGAAGAACTCGCACTGAAATTCAAATGGGGTTCACCTACTTCAAAGCACATGGCTGTACCACTGAGCCACTCCTTCCTCAGCATTTAGGCCCATGTTTACTAAGCAGTCTAATGTCATAAGACACCTTCTGGTGGCAGAACAGCGGAAAGCATCTTATGGCAGAAATGTGCTGAGTAAATATGACCCAACGGCGTTGGTGTTGGGTGTCACACCCTGATCCGGCGTTATCTGGCCATTGACCTGAATAGCTGTTGATGCTGGAATCCTGGTGTGATGTACCTACACCGACGCTCGGGGAATCATCACCTTCATGTTTTGGCGGAAAATAAAATGGAATGCCGCATTACTATTATCTGCACAAACCTCTCGAGTCCAGGCTTTTCTCCGCGCCCTATTTCCGGACAAGATAGATGTTGAATAAAACCCATTTATTTTCATGCCTGTAGCCTTGCAATTCCTGGAGTGCTTGCCCCCCTGCCTTTAAATGTGACAGGTAATGAACATTAACATGCTGCAGTATGAAGAAATACTGAGTACAAGAAGGCACGTTAATCCATCATCCATTTTGCCCGCTGGCGAGACTTACCGGCAGCGTCTCCCGGCATTCTCCTGCTTCTCCCCCTTCAACTACCGGCAATCTCTTGCAACTTCATTGAAAATAGCCGTGCGGCGTCAAAGGACAACGGGACGCAACGTGGCATCTTGCCGTCAAGCTGCCATGGCCGTGTTGCGGCTCTCTGAATATTGTGTACGAAGACGTTTTTTTATAAAATGGCTCTTCCTTGAAAGGTTATAGACCCCTGAACCGCGCGTTTCCTGTAACCGCTGGTCAGACTCTCACATCGGGTTTGGGGAATTTTGTCTCTTTCCTAGTTGCATAACTGCTTCAGCTCGGTGACATTTGAGGGCTTCCTTGCATGGACAGCTCGCTTCAGGTCCTGCCACAACATTTCAATGGGGTTTGGGTCCGGATTTTGACTAGGCCATTCTAAAATGCGGAATTCCTTCTTCTGCAGCCATTCTTTTGTAGATCTGCATGTATGTTTAGGATCATTGTCTTGCTGCATGACCCACTTTTGCTTCAGCTCATGGACGGGTGGCCTGACATTCTCCTCTAGAATCTTCTGAAACAATGCAGAATTCATGGTTGTGTCAATGATGGCGCGCCATCCAGGTCCTGAGGCAGCAAAGCAGCCCCAAACCGTCACACTCCCCCCACCATGCTTGACGGTTGGGATGAGGTTCTTCTGTTCGAACGCAGTGTTTGTTTTTTGCCAAACATAACGTTTCTCATTGAGGCCAAAAAGTTCTACCTTTGACTCGTTTGTCCAGAGAACATTGTTCCAGAAGTCTTGTGGATCATCTCTATGGGCTCTGAGGTGAACTTCAGACAGACAGCAATGTTCTTTTTAGAGAGCAGTAGTTTCCTCCTGGCTATCCTTCCATGAACACCGTTCTTGTTCAGTGTTTTTCTGATAGTTGTCAAGAACACTCACATTAGCCAAGGTGAGAGTGGCTGCAGATCCTAATGCCCGTAATATAGTGGGCGCGTGCCTGTGCGAACGCTCGTGCACGTGACACACACGTTTTGTGTGTACGGAACGTGCTGCTGTGAGCGACAGGCTTGGAAGGCACTGTGTGTCACTGTGTGTCACTGTGTGTCACTGTGTGTCACTGTGTGTCACTGTGTGTATGTGTAGAAAAAATTAAAAAAAGATGCTGTGAGAATAAATTATTTTATTAATATTGTGTACACATAAACACACATACACACACATACTGTGATAGTGGCGCAAATACTTACTTTTCGGAGTCTTCTCCAAAATCGCCCGGCTCCACGCTCACTGCCGTGCGCGCACGGCCCAATATACAATGGCTGGCTAACCACAGCCAACTATAACGTCAGCGTGCACGGCGCAGCACCCGCCCGCAATATATTACGGGCCTTAGATGTTACCCTGGGGCGCTTAGTGACTCCCTGGATAATTTGCCAGTTTGTTCTTGTAGAGATTTTGGTAGGACGACCGCTCCTGGGTAGATTGACTGTGGTCTTGAGCTTTCTCCATCTGTCTGACAGGGGATTGGTGGAGCCCCAAATCCTTAGAAATGCTTGTGTAACCCTTTCTAGACTGATGAGCATCAATACCGTCTTTTCTGAGGTCCTCAGAGATTTCTTGGCATGACGTGTTCCCACACACCTGTAAGGTGAAGACCAAACTCACAACGTTTCTGATATTTATATAAGGCATTGCCTTCCAAACTCACACCTGATCTACCTAATTATTTAATTGCCTGGTTGTAATTATCCCCTTTAATTTAGCTGATAATACCAAGGTGTCTCTTACTTTTGTACATACCCTGACTCTTACAGTAAATACTAGTTGTTTGTCTAATTCATACATCATTTTGTGTCGAAAGACATGGAATTGGTTAATATAAACCCTATTGGATAGTTTTTGGTTTTGGTTCGAGAAGGTTATCAAGGAAAAACGATGGCATTTCCGTAATTATCATTGGGGTTCACACTCTTTTTCTCGCCCCTGTAGATATAGAAGTAGATACGCGCACATATTATGAGCAGGAAACCTTTTTATCAGCATGAACACTCTTGTTATGAATATATTTCATTGCTCTGCAGGTTTGTTATTGAAGGCTTTATAAATGCATCTTGTTTCTCTGCTGTGTCCTCCAGATCAGTTTAACACTACATTGTTAATTGTGATTCCGTGCTGCCTTTCATATGGAAAGCACAGCCCAATCTGTTTAAATTGGCCTTCATTTCCTTCTGAGGAACACATCTGTTATAGACTTCGGCTTTTTATTCAACATTAAGCTATTAGGACACGGTCTGGCATCTTGCAGTTGCTGCCACTCCCCCGTTTTATTAGTCTTTCATATCTATTTAATTTAAGAGAGCTCTGGCTGGTATATATTGTGTGAAAGTCAATGTATCCTGTATCCCATCTAGATTATCCTTGCAACAAAGAATTCTTGGAAATGTTGGCAATTTACTGCAGAAATGTACATGATGTTTGTGAGTTCTAAAATAGCACTGTGGGCTTCTAAGCAGCACAGATAATATGCAGCAGGGTAAAATTACACGGTTTAATTTCCTGCTGGAACAATGTTGCCTGTTTTTATTTTAATGCCCCCCCTGAACCCGAGCTTGTTTCCTGCGGTATGTATTTCCTGAGTATCCGGAAAGCTTTCATCGAGAGGCCGGCACTGCAGTACATTACCTGTCCTCTAACACTCTGACCCGGAGCCACAAAAGGGTGGCCAGCGGTAGTGCGCTCTATTAACATTCGAATGACTGGGAGTAACGGCGTGCTAACAAGTCTCAGGCTCAGAGACCGGTTGGTGCATATCGGCCTGCTGCAGCTCTGGCAGTTACATTGGTTTGTAAGAAAATGAAATTCCGTATAAATTGCTTTTACTTTTCATTTTTCACCCCGACCAGATACTTCTTTGGGGAATCTTTTCATTAGTTTTTAGTCTTGTGTTTAGAGTTTGGGGAAACATTAACCCCTGGAATTTACAAACCCCTTTCTCTTACACACAAGGCCCCTCACTAACTCCTTCCAGTAACAACGCTGGACTCCATAGTATATCATGTTTTATTATTCAGGCTTCGCTGTCTTTGTCTATATTTGAAACGTTATTTAACGTACCTTGCATTATACAGCATTGAAGGTGGTAGAGAAGCAGTTACATCGGAATAGGTGACACTGTTGGCTCAGTCTATGGCAGACAGCCTGCAATATGCATTCCTACGTCCTCCCGATCGCCCGTCTTATACTACAACAAGTAGTCTGATTTCCCACCCTCACTCAAGGCCAAATAAACACTGAAGTTTCTGGTTGCAGCCAGAGTTGTTGAGCACCTTATTAGTTTTATGTTATTGCCAGGCTGATTTCTCTCACTCACTGCTCACCTTCCACTGCCCCTGTATTCAAACACACAGCTCCTAATAAAATTCAAGGACCCCGTTCGTATGTGTAAGGCTCAGAGGACTGTCCCATGTCTCTAACTCCAGCCCACCCTCTTTCCTAAACATACCTTTCTCAAAGGAAGCCCGTTTGGACCTGCAGGGCAGAGCTGACCTCACTCGTTCCCCTCGTCCTGTTTACCTGCGTGGGTAGTGCTGTCACGGAATCTGCCTCTCTTCTGCAATGTGCAACAATGTATTCATATTATTTATAAGTTCCCTTCTGAATTGTTCCACAAGGTATAATCAATGAAGCCAAATCATATGACTGCTATAGATAGCATTTTGGCATAAAATGAGTGAGGTTGTGTAAACCCGTTACTGCTGTGTTACTGCTAGTACCGTGTTAATCGTGAGAGATGACATTTCAGCTGTAATTTGCAGATCTGACAGAATAGTAGTATCGGGGAGCAATTCCTTCTTTTTCAATTATAAACATAAAAGTTGCATTTTTTTTTATAACACCGTTTTCAATTTCGATGTCCCCTTCCTTGTTATTGTATAACGCCCTCTAAATAAAGGGCCAGCGAGCTTTCCCCAGTTGCTTAACAGGTTTTCGATTTTGAAACCAAGCTCAACACCCTTCCACCAATGGAAATGGGACCTAAGTGTATATGAGCAATGAATGGAAAGCAAGTAAGATAAACATCACAGTTCGAGTTTCACGTCTCTTGGGTTAAACTGCTCGTTTCTATTTCTTCTCTGTCAATTAGACAGTACAATGCCGATCACGTTAGGAGTATGTCCGATGTTTGCCTTTCTCTGGACAGTACACCGTGTTAAAGTACAAAGATTGCACAGTACGGATGTTGCCAAAGCTATACCACAAAAACAAATCAATGGGCCTCATCTTCAAATAGACAACAAGGATATAATTGTAACTTCATATTGATCTGTTCTTACCCATTGAATTACCAGCCTAGCAGGGCGCTTTTCCTAAGCGCTAAGATTTGGCAGCCTTTTGCATTTCATATTATTTCTAATTCTCACCGTGCTCCATAGATGTGTTAGCGCACTGTAGTCCAGACAGTGTAAAGAGGGGGAGCCCTTTAAAGGCCCAGTCCAGTTTGCAGTATTTATTGGAGCTGCAATCAAGCCAAAGGCCTAGATCAGGGGCGGCTACCTCCCGTCCTCAATGGCCACCACAAGGTCAGGTTTTAAGGATATCCCAGCTTCAGCACAGGTGAGCCGCCTGTGCTGAAGCAGACTCTTCAACTGAACCACTGATTGAGCCACCTGTGCTGAAGCAGGGATATCTTTATACCTGACCTGTTGGTGGACCTTGAGGATGGGAGTTGGCAACCCCTGGCATAGATGCACTAAGCTCCAGTAAATCAGGGCACATAACGTTGCCTAGAATAAGAATGGTCGTTATGTTCCCCGTGGTAACACCGTATCCATAAAGCTAGTGATATGCATCGTCCGTGCCACATCTCATTACAATGGGGTTCGCGTCACATTGTAGCATAATGTTATGCTTATCTTCCAATAAGGGCTTTTGTTGGAGTGGAG
The DNA here is from genome assembly GCF_040206685.1 of Ascaphus truei. Lineage (NCBI taxonomy): Eukaryota > Metazoa > Chordata > Amphibia > Anura > Ascaphidae > Ascaphus > Ascaphus truei. The sequence goes on from NC_134498.1 coordinate 50,388,424, forward strand.
AGAGGAGCGGGAAATAGCACCTACTTCAATCCTGCTAAACTGTGGCATTACCCTTATCCGGAAAAGCCCTATTTCAGGGTGTGGCTGGGAGTAACGGCAAGATTAGTACTGACTTAAATAACATAAAGTGCCAGCGTTAGCCTTAACGGCCTATAGTGAAATGATGATATGATAGCGCCTAATTTGCGTATCATCGTTGGCGCTATGCTCTTTACGGGAGAAAACATGGCGTGATGTTGTTATTGACCTTGCTGAATACAGTGTTACTATTATAAATATACATATCTATATATTCATGGAAATATGTTGGGTTGCATCACAGTGGGCATTCCAGAGGTGTGGGGCAGTCAGTGAGAGAGATTTAAGGCGGGAGAGGGCTTTAGATACTAAGGGGGTAGAAAGAAGACATCCTTGAGAAGAACGCAAGAGTCGGGATGGTGCATAGCGAGAAATTAGGGCTGAGATGTAAGGAGGGGCAGAAGAGTGTAAAGCTTTAAAAGTGAGCAGGAGAATTGAGTGCGAGATGCGGGATTTGATAGGAAGCCAGGAGAGGGATTTCATGAGGGGAGACGCTGAGACAGATCTAGGAAAGAGTAGAGCGATTCTGGCAGCAGCGTTTAGGATAGATTGTAGGGGAGACAGGTGAGAGGCAGGAAGGCCGGACAGCAGGAGCTCTCTCTGTGTATCAGAAGTCAGTCAGTCTGTGTGCTCTGTGTGTATGTGTGTGTGTATGTGTATGTGTATGTATCAGGAGTCATTGTGTGCTCTCTGTGTGTGTGTATCAGGAGTCAGTCAGTGTGTGCTCTGTGTGTGTGTGTGTATCAGGAGTCATTGTGTGCTCTCTGTGTGTGTGTATCAGGAGTCAATCAGTGTGTGCTCTGTGTGTGTGTGTGTATCAGGAGTCAGTGTGTGCTCTCTGTGTGTATCAGATGGATTTCCCCAGGGTGTCACATTCTCTCACTCCATCTCCAGTCTCAGCCCTATTGAGGCAGCGTCACGGAGGAGGAACCCAGGGAGGAGGGTACAGCCAGATGTGATGTCAGCAGCCAGCACCTCTCTCACACACACAGCCAGCCAGCAAGCATTCATACCTCACACACACACAGAGCCAGCAAGCATTCATACCATCAACACATCTCCTTCTCAGATCTCTCTCCCCTGCGGGTTTCATAAGGTAAGAAGAAGGCAAATCAGAGCTGTGGGTTCAGAAAACAGAGTTTAGGTCAGGAGTGGCTAACTCCAGTCCTCAAGGGCCACCAACAGGGCAGGTTTTAGGGATATCCCTGCTTCAGCACAGGTGGCTCAGTCAATGACTGCACCACATGTGCTGAAGCAGGGATATCATGAATACCTAACCTGTTGGTGGCCCTTAAGGACTGGAGTTGGCCGCCCCTGGCTTTGTGTGTTGTTCTGTAGATCAGTGCAGAGTGCTTGCTTTTAAGGGTTTTGTGGGGAGCTGCATGTGTATCTGTGTAACCTTTTAACTGCCAGAAGAGTCTTTATGCTTTGCCAGTGTTTCTAGCTATGGATGAGTTAATGCTACACAGCGATGTAAAACTATATTGCTTTACACAGTTGTGTATCATGAAAGTAAATCGCATTTGTTTTCATGAGGTGTGTGTGTGTGTGAGATATATATATATATATCAATATAAGCACACATATATACATGTATTACACAATACACAGATAAATTATGCATTGTATTAATATGCTATGTAATGCGCTGTTGTATATAGAGTGCTTTGTAGCCATACAAGCGCTTGTTTCAGGTATATATCACTTCTGTTTAACCCAATTGGTTATGATGCTGTCTAGAAAGTATCGCAGAGCAGTGGACTCCCAAATTGGGGGCTGGGTACCAAGTCGGCAGTGTTAAGATATACAGGGTTGGTGTTCCCTTCAGTGCCTGATAAGACCCCTTAAATTGGCAATCCCCCCCCCCCGAAGTCTATATGAGGTTAACTTGTATAATGTTAATACTGCCGGTGTGCCTAACTCCAGACCTCAAGGGCCACCAACAGGTCCGGGTTTAAGGCTATCCCTGTTTCAGCACAGGTAACAATCATTGGCAAAACTTGACCTGTTGGTGGCTTTTGAAGGCTGCAGTTGACAGCTATATTTATATATATATATTTGTGTAATGTCTACACTGTACTGGGTTTAATATTTCAAATGCTTACATGTTTTAAAACTAAAAACAGCGTCGGAAAGGACAAAAAAGAAATATTGGTCAGCGTGGGCAAAGATTCCTGTGTTCTGGGCCTGCCGGGGTAAGCAGCGGTCAGTATGCCCACAGATTCCTGTGTTCTGGGCCTGCCGGGGTAAGCAGCGGTCAGTATGCCCACAGATTCCTGTGTTCTGGGCCTGCCGGGGTAAGCAGCGGTCGGTATGCCCACAGATTCCTGTGTTCTGGGCCTGCCGGGGTAAGCAGCGGTCAGTATGCCCACAGATTCCTGTGTTCTGGGCCTGCCGGGGTAAGCAGCGGTCAGTATGCCCGCAGATTCCTGTGTTCTGGGCCTGCCGGGGTAAGCAGCGGTCAGTATGCCCACAGATTCCCGTGTTCTGGGCCTGCCGGGGTAAGCAGCGGTCAGTATGCCCACAGATTCCCGTGTTCTGGGCCTGCCGGGGTAAGCAGCGGTCAGTATGCCCACAGATTCCTGTGTTCTGGGCCTGCCGGGGTAAGCAGCGGTCGGTATGCCCACAGATTCCTGTGTTCTGGTCCTGCCGGGGTAAGCAGCGGTCAGTATGCCCACAGATTCCTGTGTTCTGGGCCTGCCGGGGTAAGCAGCGGTCCTGCCGGGGTAAGCAGCGGTCCTGCCGGGGTAAGCAGCGGTCCTGCCGGGGTAAGCAGCGGTCCTGCCGGGGTAAGCAGCGGTCCTGCCGGGGTAAGCAGCGGTCCTGCCGGGGTAAGCAGCGGTCCTGCCGGGGTAAGCAGCGGTCCTGCCGGGGTAAGCAGCGGTCCTGCCGGGGTAAGCAGCGGTCCTGCCGGGGTAAGCAGCGGTCCTGCCGGGGTAAGCAGCGGTCCTGCCGGGGTAAGCAGCGGTCCTGCCGGGGTAAGCAGCGGTCCTGCCGGGGTAAGCAGCGGTCCTGCCGGGGTAAGCAGCGGTCCTGCCGGGGTAAGCAGCGGTCGGTGTTCACGTCAGTCTGCTAAACCAGGAAAAAGACTCTTTTTTTTTTATTCCTCACCTGCTCTGTTGCTGATTCATGGTGACTTAGTTACATAGTTACATGGTGACTTAGTTACATGGTGACTTAGTTATATAGTTACATGGTGACTTAGTTACATAGTTACATGGTGACTTAGTTACATAGTTACATGGTGACTTAGTTACATAGTTACATGGTGACTTAGTTACATAGTTACATGGTGACTTAGTTATATAGTTACATGGTGACTTAGACTGTGCAATCACTGAATACTTCAGCTAGATTTTATTGCAGACAAAAACATTTTGCACCTGTAGGAAATGTGTACTTAAGTTTAGGCTCATTTTGCTGCTCTTTTGCAAGAATCCAGGGACATTGGCCTCCGAATCCACTGGAAAGGGGACAGATGGTTTTTGGACTGAGAACTATTGTCTACTTAAAGTTGTCTTAAAATGAGTTTTCTCTTAAAGTGACAATCACAACAGGGGAGGCCAACTCCAGTCCTCACGGGCCTCCAACAGGTCAGGTTTTCAGGCTATCCCTGCGTCAGCAAAGGTAGCTCAATCAACTGACTCAGTCTTCGACTGCACCACCTGTGCTGAAGCAGTAATATCCTGAAAAGCTGGTGCTCCTGGTTGGTGGCCCTTAGGGACTGGAGTTGGCTAACCCTGGGGTATGACAATGGGAATCCTACGGCCCTTATTACACCGGGAAACATTGCCCCGTGCTCATGTTTTAGGGGCTGTATACAAACGTAGCGCAGATGGAGCGCCTGACGCGTACTACGGTCACGTCATGCAGAAGTGCAGGAGGATCCATGGCCACGGAGGTGGCACGACCCCCCGGCACTGAAAGGGTTAATTAAATGCCCAGTTACCGGCGTGTGCCGTCCCGGGACATGAGACCTAATAACAGCAGACTTCCGGATGCAGAGAAACTCCCAACCTGTTTGCACTGTGCATGGAATAAGGAGAATTACACAGCTACTTACCTGTGTGTTATTTCTTGTGACCTGTGTTGCAAAGCTTGTTGCTATCACACTGGTTGTGCTGTATACAAAGCAGTGGTGCCATGGATACCCTCACCCTCACCCATTGCATTAATGGGGCAATCAATATTTGGTGATTTACATACATACGTTGAGTTGACTTTTCTTTCTTTTTTGTATCCCCACCACACGCCTTGTTGTAAAATCATTCAATAGTTTTCTGTTTTGGAAATATTTTATTTCCTTTGGGGCTTACTAAAGATGGCAGCCATTCTGAATTTCCAAAATGACTTCAATACTCCGCCTTTTATTACTGGTAAAGTTTGCGGCATTCTTTCCCCTGTTTTTATGTTTGCTCTTGAAAGCAGAAATCCCCTCTTTTATTCTGTACCGGCTTGGTACCTGGGAGGGCCCATCAGAGCAGAACCGCGCTATATCCAGTTCCAGGCCACCCCCACCCTTGTTCCCATGATATTCTCTGGTGCAGTTACCAGTATTACGTCTAACTAACGCGGTTCAGCTCCAGAGACCCCAGGGGGGATATATATATAATTTCATTTAGATCAGGGGTGCTGAACTCCAGTCCTCAAGCTGCAGACTTCTGCAGCTCACTTATTCTGAAGGAGAATTGAGCAGTTAATTGTAAAATGCTCCAAACATATTATCAGCAAAAATGATAAAAAGATTTTTCACATTCATTAACACTTCGTCCTAAAATCTTTCTATTTTGGAAGTTGTTTTTTGTTTGTTTTTTAAGCAAACCTTAATTGAAACCTTAAATATAGTATACGTATAATGAAATGCTATTTAAAGTTTGCCTCTGTCACTGCCTTATCTCAGTCTTGGTTATTACATAGCTGGTGCTCAGATATTATACGTTATTACTGGCTGGAGTCCATCTGCCAGTCCTGTTCCAAGTGATTACTCTGTGTGTGAACATGGAGGGTAATCTTCAGATGTTAAAATAAATAAATAAAAATGATTTAAATACTTTGGTGATATAGTTGCAAGTCCCCCGCTACTGACTATCATGGAAACAAAGCGTCCACGTGCTTTGGCGGGTAGATCTGTTTTGTATGATTTCACTCATAATCTCTATAACCTTTATTTAGAAATCCGGGTTTTACACAATCCCCTGGAGGAAGTGTGTGTCACAGATCACAACACACAATCACTTTCGATCCTATGACCCCTATTTCAGCAGAATAGAATTATCCGTCGATGAAGTTCATGTAAAGATGTTCTTTGCGTGCGTTTCTGATTTTAAATGCAGTGTTAGCCATAATCTTTTTGCAATGTTCAGAATTAGGTTTTGGAGACACAGGAAACGTGCAGTCTTCTTTCCTCATTGTTTTAATGTACAGGCATACCCCGGTTTAAGGACACTCACTTTAAGTACACTCGCAAGTAAGTACATATCGCCCAATAGGAAAACGGCAGCTCACGCATGCGCTTGTCAGCACGTCCTGAACAGCAATACCGGCTCCCTACCTGTACCAAAGCTTTGCGCAAGCGGGGAGACTATAGAGCCTGTTACAAAAGCGGTATTTACATCAGTTATGCACGTATATGACGATTGCAGTACAGTACATGCATCGATAAGTGGGGAAAAGGTAGTGCTTCACTTTAAGTACATTTTCATTTTACATACATGCTCCGGTCCCATTGCGTACGTTAATGTGGGGTATGCCTGTAATTGTTATACAGAGTGAGAAGTGAGACTTCCTTTTCAAGAGATCTCATTCATCATGTAGGACTGTGGTTTCAGCCAAATTGCCACGTACCTGCCCGTCTAGACGTGGGGGGCCCTGTTTCCATAGGGCCCCACCAGTAAATACATTGCCAGTGATGTGGAATAGAACTTAATTGAAACCATCAAAGGAAATGGTCTCGGACAAATTGTTATCACCATGCAAAAAATGGCGTTTTCACTTGTCTGCCTCTGATATACTTGGAGAAAGTGAGGTGAGAAGTGTCATTGAAATGATCATGAAGGATCCATATAGTCTACAGCAAGGGTGTGAAACTCCGTCCTCAAGGGTCACCAACAGGCCAGGTTTTATGGGTATCCCTGTTTCAGCACAGGTGGCTCAATCAGTCTCTACTTTAGCACAAGTTGCTCAGTGTTCGACTGAAACACTTTTACAGCCACCTGTGCTGAAGCAGGGATATCCTGAAAACATGACCTGTTGGTTGGTGGCCCTTGAGTACTGGAGTTGCTTACCCCTGCCATATTGGCAAATCTTTCACCTATATTGACTAATTTCCATAGGGGTTTAAAAGACTTGCTGCTAAGAGATTCCTCTGAAGTAGAGGATTTAACTGAACACCCCAATATTTTCCAGCTACTCGAAGCCCATAAAGTGTGTATAAAAGGTGCAATAATTACTATAGCAACTTAAAAAATAAATAAACGGCAAGATTGATCTCTCGAAGCGTAAAATATGTAAAAGGGACAGAATCTTTATATAAAGCTGACCCTCAACGAAAAATTATCAAAAAGTGCTGAAAATTAGAGGCGGCCTAAGGGTAATTCAAGTTGATTGACCCGGCGTCTTAATTTTCATCACGTAAGCTGGAAATCTTCTGTTCCTTTCCTCCGCCTGGGACTTTTGCGAGGAGCTTCAGTTATTTGGGGCCCGTTCCTCTGTGGTGTTGCGAACTGTTGTGATCACTGAGATCCACTCTCATTTTATGTGTGTTGTACATGGTCCAAGTGTACATATAAATTGTATTTTATTTGCCTAATTTCGTCTTTGTTTTTTCTCCCTTGCGCCCCTTTATGTATGTTTGCATTTGGAAATTGCCCCGCTGATCACGTGCGATCGTGAGCTGCTGGGAGAATGACACAGACTATGAAGAGATAGGAGTCCTAAGGACTTCGCGCACTGTCTCTTTGCTAAAGATATTATCACTCTGAGTTCAAGTGTTTTCCGTTCTGGATGCTTTTAAACATTCCATTGAGGATTTGAATTTAAATCATTTATGGAATGATCCAGCTGTGAGAAGTGGTGTCCCACAGGAGTGCAATATCTCCTTCTTCATGGTGTGTTATTGTGTGTGTGTCTCACAAACATCACATCCTTGGTCACATTTGCTGCATTGAATCATGTATACCAAATTCCTGGATGTGCAGCAAAATGTTCCTTTGACATTGAATGTTCTACACTGGCGACACACTTTATTCGAGCTCGGCTAGTCCCACGAATTCGGGTATACCCGGGTGTATTGAGGTTTGTGACTGTTTTCTGCCCGAGTGCATTGGGTTATTTTCCAGGCAGGGATTAAAGCATTTTATTCCCGCTGGCTGCAATACTGCACAGTATATATATATATATACTGCATTACAATTCATGAATTTATGCCATCTGGTAGACACGCGAAGCATTGCAGCCTATTAAATCCTAATCATTATCATTTAACAGATCAGCCGCCCGTCAGCCAGGCATGAACCCAGGCTGGGAAGGCAAACGCAACGGGGCTTGTCAGAGGTGAGGAGCGGCTCATTCCAGGTATCTGCCAGGTACATACTGGGTATTTGCTCGAATAAAGTGTGTCGGTGCAGTACATTTGTGACTGGCTGTGGGATCTTGGCATATATGTTTGCAAAGTTTGCAGCGTGTGTTGTTGCACGGTCTTGTGCCATTAACAGCGCCATTCAGTTCGTTATGAAGTATTCTGCTGACTAACTTCTGTCTGAGCTTTGGCGGTTGATGCAAGGATGGGAAATGCAAGGATGGGAGGTTTGGGGAAGATGTGTTTTAATGTTGCATCTTCTGTCAGCATGGGTTACAGATCTTTGATTATTTTCCTCTATGGCAGGGTTGTATGGCCACAAGTGGTTTGTGTGTGGCTATTTCTTCTTCTTGTATTGGAGCAGATGTTCTCATGAGGCTTTCAGTGCAGTTATGATAGTTGTGGCAATAGTCTTTGGCTTGTGTCCCAACTCTTTCAATGATTCAGTAAGGGTTGTGAGGTATCCGTTTCTGTCTTTAGTGTCCGAGCATTAACTCCCTGATGGATGTACAGGTGGTCCTCGCTTAACCAACGGCATGCGTCCCGTAAACCGCCGTCGGTTAACGGACCGTCGGGTCAATGTTAATCAGCGGCGGATAAGCGGGTCCGTCATCGGTTAATGCGTCCAACAGACTGCATTATGTGGCGTCGGATACTGTGGATATCGCATCTGTTGGATACCGAGGACTCACTGTATATAGTCCTGTGTCTCACTGTATATAGTCCTGTGTCTCACTGTATATAGTCCTGTGTCTCACTGTCTGTAGTCCTGTGTCTCACTGTATATAGTCCTGTGTCTCACTGTCTGTAGTCCTATGTATCACTGTCTGTAGTCCTATGTCTCACTGTCTATAGTCCTGTGTCTCACTCTATATAGTCCTGTGTCTCACTGTATATAGTCCTGTGTCTCACTGTCTGTAGTCCTATGTATCACTGTCTATAGTCCTATGTCTCACTGTCTATAGTCCTATGTCTCACTGTCTATAGTCCTGTGTCTCACTCTATATAGTCCTGTGTCTCACTGTATATAGTCCTATGTCTCACTGTCTGTAGTCCTATGTATCACTGTCCCTTTCATCCATGTATTGCCCTGTCTGTTTATTCCTTCTCTGCATCATCTGCCTTAGATTGGTATCTTGTTTTTCTTTTTTACACCTGTGTTAAACTCCTGGAATATTCTCGAAAGCCTGTCTTATAATATCTATTGTTAGTCCAAATCAAAAAAAGGTATCGCCTAATACGGGAGTAATTATTTACTCTGCACTATCGCACCCGGACTAACACGCCTATATCTATTTAAAGCTTGAATAGGGAAGTTAAAAATGGAAAGAAAAAAAGATACAGCTCTCTGTTGTATTTCCTCATGGGGAACTTCCTAAAGAAAATGATGGTGTGGCCTGGGTCTGTGACTCATTCTGGGGACGGAATAATTCATGAAACTCTCTCTGCAGACAGCGTGACCTTAACTAGATCACATGCTTCTGTCTCATTGGGTATGAATCCTGCACAGCTGACTGCCGAGAACAGTCACCTGCTTTCCGTAATCTACCTGCTGTTGTCTACTTTGCTTTATTTCCTCTTTGCCAAGGCCTTTTGCCACCGGTTTCTCACGCCGGTGTGGGCAGCTTCAGTCCTCCAGGGCCACCAACAGGTTTTCAGCATATCCGCTCTTCAGCACAGGCTGCTCAATCAGTCAAGGACTGAGCCACTTGTGCTGAAGCAGGGATATCCTGAAAACCTGGCCTGTTGGTGGCCATTGAGGACTGGAGTTGGCTACTCCTGATCTAACTCCTTCACTTTCATTGGGCTCTCATCTCCACGCTGTTCTATGCCCCATTATATTATCAGCCGGTATTTTTCACAGTAGAATGCATTTCTCCAGCTGCCCGCTCCCTAATAATATCCTCGTGGTATCCGTCTGGCCTTCACAGTGAGCCGTAACGTCCCCGCTTTTCCGGCCACTTAACAATGCTCTGTATATTCTGTGACATACGTAAGTTTAAGATGTTACCGTGCCCATAGTCACAGTGCATCAGGCAGAGCTCTAACTTGTACAGTAAAGAAACCGGGTGTGCAGAGTAACCGAGTGTGGGGAGTAAAGAAACCGGGTGTGGGGAGTAAAGAAACCGGGTGTGCAGAGTAACCGAGTGTGGGGAGTAAAGAAACCGGGTGTGCAGAGTAACCGAGTGTGGGGAGTAAAGAAACCGGGTGTGCAGAGTAACCGAGTGTGGGGAGTAAAGAAACCGGGTGTGGGGAGTAAAGAAACCGGGTGTGCAGAGTAACCGAGTGTGGGGAGTAAAGAAACCGGGTGTGCAGAGTAACCGAGTGTGGGGAGTAAAGAAACCGGGTGTGCAGAGTAACCGAGTGTGGGGAGTAAAGAAACCGGGTGTGGGGAGTAAAGAAACCGGGTGTGCAGAGTAACCGAGTGTGGGGAGTAAAGAAACCGGGTGTGCAGAGTAACCGAGTGTGGGGAGTAAAGAAACTGGGTGTGCAGAGTAACCGAGTGTGGGGAGTAAAGAAACCGGGTGTGGGGAGTAAAGAAACCGGGTGTGCAGAGTAACCGAGTGTGGGGAGTAAAGAAACTGGGTGTGCAGAGTAACCGAGTGTGGGGAGTAAAGAAACCGGGTGTGCAGAGTAACCGAGTGTGGGGAGTAAAGAAACCGGGTGTGCAGAGTAACCGAGTGTGGGGAGTAAAGAAACCAGGTGTGCAGAGTAACCGAGTGTGGGGAGTAAAGAAACCGGGTGTGCAGAGTACGTTATGGGGAGTAAATAAACCGGGTGTGCAGAGTACGGTATGGGGAGTAAAGAAACCGGGTGTGCAGAGTACGGTATGGGGAGTAAAGAAACCGGGTGTGCAGAGTACGGTATGGGGAGTAAAGAAACCGGGTGTGCAGAGTACGGTATGGGGAGTAAAGTGGTACAAACTCTCCACCGTAGAGTATACCGTAAATAAAATAAATCCCACTTATGAGCATGTTCACGTCTCGGGTCCATGAACCTGCCTTTCCCAATAATCACTCCAGTGCTGCCACTGGAGCCAGGGATTCTGGGTAATGACATGCAAATGAGCACTCGGTGAGTCACTTTATACTTCTTACACATTTTAACATGGGACCCCTATAGGTTTGTGCCTGCGTATTACATAGCTTTCATAGCCCGAGTTACAGAAGTGCAGAGCCAGTAACCCTGCTCACAGACATCTCCTGTGTCAACCTTTTGGGTCTCACCTGTGTGAGGTTGGTTAGCGACGTTGCAATGTGCAGCCGGTACGTGGGCACATACAGGTACACAAGGGCATTTCTGGTGAGCGGAAGCATTGCATGCGGAGGGATTGTAGGGAAATGTGGGGTTGTTGGCCTGTTGGAGACATTTGAAGGCGCTCAGAGGTGTTTTTATTTACTGCAGAATAATGAGATAAGCCTTTCTCATACAGAATGTTTTGCACTTTCCACAATAAAAGGCTTACAGCTTAATTAAAGTTTATGTATGTATGTCTTTATTTATATAGCGCCATTAGTGTACATAGCGCGTCACAGCAGTAATACACGTGATAATCATATAAATAACATAATACAAATAACAAATCATGGGAATAAGTGATTCAGACATAAAAGTAACATTTCGGAAGAGGAGTCCCTGCTCCGGGAAGCTTACAATTATTTTTCGTTGTCCCCTCATAGGTTGGTTAGTTATGATGAAAATGCAACTCCTAACAAGTAGTAATGTATGAGTGAGTGAGCTCTTCCATATATCTCCAGCCCGGCACTGCTGTGTTAACATTGGCATTACACGTTCCTGGAAGTGGCCCGAGGGAGATTCATGGGGAACTATTCATGGATTTCAAGATGTCCTTGTCAAGTGATTAATGTCAGACTGAAAGGACCACAGCACCGGTAGCATTGTCTGCCGTCAGAGACATCCTGTGGCAAAAGGTCAAGGGCCTTAATAAGTAGATCAATTTTCCAATGCTTGTCAATAATTTAATTGTTGGAAATAAAAGGAATGTCCGTCAAAACAGTAGCTATGACGTTTGTTTTCCTGAAATGCTAATTGATTGGGGGGGGGGGGGGGATAATTAGTAACAGTTTAAAGTTTAGATAAACACCTAATAATTTACCCAGTCTTACCGAACTTGTTTGTTGTGTCTTGGGAAAGTCTGCATGGTTCTCTGTGTTCAATATGACTGGGAACTCGTCCCAAATATAGATGTAAATTGAGAAAAAGAATAAGTATTCTAAAAACACAGGAACTTAAGAAATAAAGCCTCGTTTTTTTGTTTCTTTCCGAGATTTCATCCAACCATATTACACTGCGATCGTTCGCAATCATGAATCCCTTCTTTATTGGTGTGACAATGTGCCTTTGTGTTAATGCATAATCATTATTGTCCAGTGGCAGTAATGGAAACAGCAGACAATCATACTTATGCGCAGAATTTGAACATTATGTGGGTAATAATACACTGTGGACTTTAAACCATAGACAGAACGAATTTGAATCTGCAGTCTCCATAATTCTGTAGTAGGAAGTAACTTTTCCTTGTGTCACACTATTGGGCTGCAGCAATTCTATGTGACAAAACAAAACTGTACTTTGTGACGGGCTTAGTCCGTTGAGTACATTATTATTGCTGATTTAAAATTATATTCTTTTTAGTTATAATAACATCTGTGGAACAAATCTATTGAGTTTTAAAATCAATTTGACTACATTTCAAGTGCACTTTGTGCTGTAATTTCAGTTTCTACAAACAATGTTTAATTGATGCTTTGAAAGTTGGGACGTCACTAGTTTCTTGGGGACGATTGTCTGACAAGACATGAGCGTAGATTCATGTCAGTAAAGCAGTGTGGGGAGCGTTGCAAAGGTCATTGGACACGATGCTTAATCTGCCGGTGTGATTTTTCTATTACATCTTTTGAAGCTTCACTAATCATTGTCACGCACCTCTCCAGACGCGCTCAGCGAAGTGCGTAGTCGTGACGCGCTCCCATTCGTCAGAGCGCTCGTTAACCAGTCATTCTTCTACCTTCATTTGCTAGAAGTACAAAATATAGAAAATACTATTAAAGAAATCAATTTTAAAAACACAGTTCCCTACACCGAGGAATAAGACGTACCCACACAAACATTCTTTCTTATGTTTTCAGGACACATTTGCTTGACATTTTAGGTTGTTATCCTATTCTTATAAAAATAACTGTGTAAAGATGAGCTCTTAGACCTGGGGTTCCCAACTCCAGTCCTCAAGATCCCACAACAGGTCAGGTTTTTAGGAAATCCCTACTTCAGCACAGGTGGTACAGGCTTCGACTGAGCCACTGATTGAGCCACCTGTTCTGAAGTTGGGCTATCCATAAAACCTGACCTGTTGGGGGATCTTCAGGACTGGAGTTGAGAACCTCAGTCTTAGGGGTTAATAACAAGTATTATCAACTAGGACCCAAGCTTTCATAGCAAGCACACTAGACTGGACAAAATAAAACTACATCTGCTAGCACAATGCGTGTTTCTGTTTCTCAGTTTACTGAATTCTGTTGTTTTATTGAATGTGTCTGTATTAGCACCAGGTCATTTGTGGAAAAGAACAGAAAATAAATGTGGTTTCACAGACTGATTTTTGTTTCTTCCCCATAGGAATACATCACATCTCTGTGTGCACCGGAACACACCAAGCAAGAGTTCCTAACACCACAGCTGAGGAGGGTCCTACGCAGTCTTCGTGATGCCATTGAGTACGAGTCTTTGGCAGTCTTGGATGTGAAAGAGAAGAGCTTTGAGATCTCCGGTCGCCAGCTGAACGTGATGACGGCCTGGTCCATGGTCAAGAAGCTGGAAATGGAAAAGAAAAGGCCGTCCAGAGAGGAGAGGGCGGTTGCAAACGAGATGGAGTACACGCAAGACCCAGGAGACTGTAGCGGAGAATCAGACGATTGGACCAGCTCAGAGAGCGAGGCGGAGCAGCAGGGAGGAAGGAGCGGGATTGGAGGTAATGTCAACAGCCTCTTCCACGGTATAGAGATCTCCAACAAACCACACCGGCAGCTTTGCAGATCCCCTTGCTTGGATCGTCCAAGCTTCTCTCAGAGCAGCATCCAGGTCCCACTTAATCACCAAGCAAAACCAGAGGAAGCCAAGAGCAACTTGGACAGAGAGTACCAAACGAAGATGGACTTTGCATTGAAGTTGGGCTACTCGGGGGAACAAATTCAAGCTGTCCTCAACAAGCTAGGAGCAGACTCGCTTATCAATGATATCTTGGCTGAGCTGGTGAGACTGGGAAACAAGGGGGAGTCAGAAGCACAGAGCAGTGTTGGTGGCAGCGGTGGGAACCTGGTGCCCAGAGGCCCCTGCACCAAAGAGATTGCAAGCCCTGAACTGTCTTTGGAAGATGAAGTAGTAGACAACACAGACAACCTCAGGCCTATCGTGATTGATGGGAGCAATGTGGCAATGAGGTGGGTCTAAAAGCATAAACATTAACAAAGCCAATGACTAGTGGTCACCAAGCTTCTCCTACGTAGGACATCGACCACTCACTATTCATTTTTGTAAGGAAAAGGAGCCATGAAAACTCGTACACAAGTCTTCCCGAGGGACACACAATACCCAAGACAAACACTTTGTGAGCTTGTGGTTCTACGGTTTATGGTAGAATAGAATGTTATCAGGAGTTGAACCACAGCTCCATGCAAGCTCTGCTGCTTTATCTGACCATTGTACGGATTCCTCTAGGGCAGGCCGGCCAACTCCAGTCCTCAAGGGCCACCAACAGGCCAGGTTTTCAGAATATCCCTGCTTCGGGATCGAGCCACCTGTGATAAAGCAAAATATCCTGAAAACCTGGCCTGTTGGTGGCCCTTGAGGACTGGAGTTGGCCGCCCATGCTCTAGGTGACTCTTTTAGAACTGTCCAGGCACCGATGAGAAGCCACGGACAAGGGCAGGGACCTGTCAACTTGTTTTCAAAAGGGACCAGATCAGAAAACATTTAGGAGTGTAAGGGCCCCAAGCTTATTCTAAGGCGATTTTAGGTACATGTAAAGACTTGAACATTACTATATTGCAAAATTTTCCCAGCATTTATAACATCTGTACCATATGTACTCACATCACCTTAACATACAGGTGAGTTTCAGTGTGAGAAACTGCACTTAGTGGCCTAAACATCAAGTATGCATCAAAATAAAATAGGAGCACTCACAATGGTATGTATCGCAGCCACGGCTGGTGCCACAATGGCATGTATCGCAGCCACGGCTGGTGCCACAATGGCATGTATCGCTGCCACGGCTGCACTGTTTTCCACAACTAGTGAGGCTATCGGGGGGGAAAAGTGAATAAGGCGGATAAAGGTGTAATACTGGGACCGACACGTTAATTCTACATTGGACTTGTTTGTTTTTGTCATCAAGTCCAGTGGAGTGCTGTCTTATTCACTTTTTTAAGCAACTAGTATGACATTAGCAGGGCAGGGGTCCACGGGCCACTTCCATTCCCTTTGTGGGCCACATCCACCTGTTAAAGACTGGTGGCTAAAATCTTCCGACTCCCAAAGTATATACAAACCTTTTTCACGGGGGAAAAGGAGAAGCAGCCGGCAGAATTTCCATGTAAAACAGCCGTCTCTGCTGTACTGATAACTTGCAAATGACTTTTCCGAGAGCAGCGGCTCAGAACATTGAAGCAGGATATGTTTGCCAATGTTAATGAGATTTGTTTGAAGCTGCACTGGCTGGTACCAGTCGTCCTTATTATTTGCATTAAGCTGCAGGTCCAGCTCTCCCACCGTATGTCAGGAATAAATGCCACAACGAGATGACGTCACCACAGTAGATGCTAATTCTCTCTGCGTTCAGATTATCCGTAAACCAAACTGATTATTAAGTGCTTTTTATTTTAACGCATTCAATGTATGCAGCATAATAGAGCAATAGTCAAAATATTTCTTACAATAAAGAGATTACATTCAAATTTTATGAACTGAATCATGAGGATTTAAAATGATTGGCCCAGTGTCACAGTCATTTTAATTTTCACAGTCCCAGGGTGATGTCCCTGCTGGGTATGGTTATATAGGTGTGTGGATAATACAAAGTGACCCTAATTTCTTCTTTGATATCTATAACTAGCCACATGCATGTATGGCTCATGAAGTTATCGGTCAGAAAATGTTTGCATTCGACGTAACCTCCTGCTCTTACTACACAGCCACGGCAACAAAGAGGTCTTCTCCTGCCGCGGGATACAGCTGGCTGTGGAGTGGTTCCTGGAGAAGGGTCACAAAGACATCACCGTGTTCGTGCCAGCCTGGAGAAAGGAGCAATCGCGCCCGGACGCACCCATCACAGGTAATAACAGCCGTGGTCTGTCAGCTCTGCTGAGAAAAGGACACAGACGTAGTACATGTCCAACACCAACCACGGCTTTTGTGTCTGAGCTGTGATAACGCGCGCTGCCCATACTGTCCATGCTTAGGTAAAAAGAAACACTAAAATGAGATTAACGCTATATGGTGCAGTGACTTGAGAGGAATCTGTGTACTGTTCAGCTGTATATACAGTCAGCTCCATCTAAGAAACAAAATCTCATTACTATCCGCAGACCAGGAGGTGCTACGGAAGCTGGAGAAGGAAAAGATCCTGGTTTTCACACCGTCTCGCAGGGTGCAGGGTCGGAGAGTGGTTTGTTATGATGACCGTTTCATAGTCAAGCTGGCCTTTGACTCGGAAGGCATCATCGTGTCCAACGATAACTACCGTGACCTGCAGAACGAGAAGCCGGAGTGGAAGAAGTTCATAGAGGAGCGACTACTCATGTACTCATTTGTCAACGACAAGTACGTGTCTCCACTCAGCCTACAGGATGTAAAACATCCCGTCATATCTCGGGAACAGCACATTAATGTCACGGTGATAAGTCAGGGAAAGGTGAAATTATACACATTTCATAATTACTCAGCTACAGCATAAAATAGCATCCCATGTGTATCCCTTCACGCAATCAGGTATCTCTGAAGTGCTACATCAGCCGTGACCAACTCCAGTCCTCAAGGGCCCCCAACAGGTCAGGTTTTCAGGATATCCCTGCTTCAGCATAGGGGGTTCAGTCTGAGCCACCTGTGCTGAAGCAGGGATATCCTGAAAACCTGACCTGTTGGGGGCCCTTGAGGACTGGAGTTGGCCACCGCTGTGCTACATCATAAGAAAGGTCAAGAGACCACCGAGCTTTAACGAACGGTAACCGTTGTACAACATGAGCAAGAACAGGTATCCATGCTGAATATCAGCGCTGTGTTGTCCTCTCTCCCCGAGCAGTAACGTTGTCTTATGGCCAAGTTGACCTCTCTCCTGTCCATGTCTTAGGTTTATGCCTCCGGACGATCCCCTAGGACGGCACGGCCCCAGTCTGGAAAACTTCCTGCGGAAAAAGCCGGTGGTTCCAGAGCACAAGAAGCAGCCGTGTCCCTATGGTAAGGACATAGCGCGGGAGCGTATTAACACCGCTCCCCGCGGCGGCGGCGGCTGCACGTCTCTGACACGGTCGCTCTTGCTGACCCCTCTGGATTAAAAAATAAATAAAAATGACCTAAAAATATATATTAATATATTTCCCATGGAAGAATCGCTGTTCTGGCCTGTTTGAGAAATAATTATACAGCATTTTTGCTTAGAAAGCAGAACGGAAAAGAGACTTCCTAAATATATATATATATACACACACACACACACATATATACATACACGTGCGCTATACACAGTCATATATATATATATATATATATATATATATATATCAGAAAATAGCTGTGTTAGTCCAGTTGCGATAGTGCAGAATAAATGAGTTCTTCAGTATCACCCAATACTGAAGAACTCATTTATTCTGCACTATATATATATATATATTTTTCCTTTATATTGTAAATGTAACCACAGGTGAATTAATAAAAAATAAAAAAAAGTAGTGGTACTCTGGCATTGTACATTAAAAAGTAGTTGTACTCTGGCATTGTACATTAAAAAGAAGTGGCACTCTTTGGCCTTTATTACCATCACAAATCCACCACTGCATGTTGTCAAGTACTTTGTTACTTTATAGCAGCTCAGTTTATGTTGCTAAGTGGGAATGCGAGTTTAACACTCTGCCAGAGCAAAGCAGCCTGATACCGGCCCAAATACCAAGAATTTCCATAGACCCACCGAAGAGAAACAAATACAAATATCAAAAACGCCTTCAGTCGTGAAATATATATATATTAAAAAAACAAACAACAATAAAAAAAAAAAACATGTGTATATATGTTATTTTGATAACCCTTAAATATGAACTAAAAATGCATTGTCGGGAGATTTCTGCAATCTATTTGTGACCCAGCTGGCACTAGCGGGGTAATGGGAATAGTGAGAGATCTTAATAATTTAAGTAAAAATGACTCTATCCCAATAATTTATAAAATTTGTCTTTCAGGCAAAAAATGTACCTACGGGCACAAGTGTAAATATTACCACCCCGAACGGGCAAACCAGCCACTGAGATCGGTGGCAGATGAGCTCAGAATCAGCGCCAAGCTGTCTGCGGTGAAGACGATGAGCGATGGGGCACTGGTGAAATGTGGCACGGGACCGCCCAGCTCCAAGGGGGATGGGTGCGTTGAAACTAAACGCATCGCCCCCAAAAGACAGTCAGATCCCAGCATCCGTTCCACAGCCGTGGAACCCGAGCAGAGGCTCTCAGCAGCTCGCAAGTCGGAAGCCAACTCTGCGCCGTCGCTGGTGTCCGCACTGAGTGTCCCAACCCTCCCCCCACCCAAGAGCCATGCGGTTAGCGCCCTGAACACTCGGTCTGCCAGCAGCCCCGTGCCTGGTTCATCACAGTTTGCCCACCAGAAGTCCTCACTGGAGCACATGGCAAGTATCCACTATCCCCCGATCCTGGTGACCAACAGTCATGGCAACTCTGTGAGCTACGCAGAGGAGTACCCTAAATATGAGTCTCTAGGAGACCACGGTTACTACTCCATGCTGAGTGACTTCTCCAACTTGAGCATCAGCAGCATGCACAGCTCTTCAGAATACTACGGCTCAGAACAGGACCCAGCAGCCTTCTCCCAAAACCCCAGCCCCTGTCCGGACAGCTGCATGAGCCACACCAGCAGCAACCCCTACTCCTCCTACAACGACCTCTATCTGGGTATTTCTGACCAGAGTCCCGAAGAGAACATGAAGCCACCAAGGCCTCCCCCGCAAAACCGCCTGCAGCCGTTCGCTCACGGCTACCACGAAGCCCTAACCAGAGTCCAGAGCTACGGGCAGGAGGAACCCATGCAAGCCCCACGCAAACAGTCCACCTCACATTTACCGCTGCACCTCCAGCACCCGCTGGTGGGGGCGCGGTCCAGCTGTCCCGGTGATTACCCAGTCCCCGAGAACATGCACCCCTCAGCCAACGCCCAACCGGGCCGGGCGCTGGTGATGACCAGAATGGACAGCATATCGGACTCCCGCCTGTACGAAAGCAACCCCATGCGACAGAGGAGACCACCTCTGTGCCGCGAGCAGCATGCCAGCTGGGATCCCTTACCCTGCCCCAGCAACTCCTACAGCTACCACTCGTACCCGCTGAGCAACAACCTGATGCAGCCCTGTTACGAACCCGTCATGGTGAGGAGCATGCCCGAGAAGATGGAGCAGCTCTGGAGATATCCCCCCTGGCCAGGCATGTCCAGCGAACACAGGGAGCAACACGTGATCCCTGAGCATCAGTACCAGACCTACAAGAACCTATGCAACATCTTCCCACCAGGCGTGGTGCTCTCCGTGATGGAGAAGAACCCACACATGACGGACGCCCAGCAGCTTGCAGCTGTTATCGTTTCCAGGTTAAGGTCGGGGCACCACCACTGCTAATCGGCACCAATAATGTCTGGGCAATAGTATCTATTGATCATGCCACCTGAATGAAGCCAGGCAGCATTTTACTGCACACACGTGCTGACTCGGCTGTCGTATTGCGCAGTCGCCTGCAAGAGTTCAAACTTCATGAACACTTAGTCCGCAAACTTTTATTTATTTTTTTACAGCGAATGTTAGGGATTTTTAAAGGCACTCCTGGAGGAGTGCATCTTTTATTGCCTGGATCTATATCCCTGGTAAACCTGTGGGACAGGTTAAGCAGCAAGGTTTCTAAGCTGGCCAGTGCTGCTCCTTCCAGTTCCAGATGCAGCGGGTGGACGGAGCTTGTCAGCTCCTCAGGTGGCAGAGATCACAGCGCACCATTATAGCACAGGAGTTGCTTGCATTATGTTGTGTTAAGCCTCTCCAGCTGTGCGTGAAGCTGCCTATTCAGACAAATTGTTAGCAATTATATTGCATGCATAATTGTGTTTTTGCAGTTCAAAATATGTATAAATGTGTGTGCGCATATATATTTTTATATATATATATATATGATACTTTTCCTAAACCAGTTGTGCTTAAACAGCTTGTTACGTTTGCACAACCTTCTGCTACCTTTGCTGGGGGGAGGGTCTCTCTTTAGTGCCCGTGGCCACCAAGTTTTCCTAATACCCAAAGAAATGGCTGCCGAGTTACCAGAGCTGAGACCAAATCTCGCCATTCCCACCTGACCGACGGTATGCGACCGTTTCAATGCTTAGCAGGCACATGCGGCAAAAAAAGGTGTTGCCGTCAGAACTGCTTCCCTCTCCCAGCGGGTCCTGAATTATTCACACACAGGGCCACGCTCCCTTCTGTCCCTCCTTCCATGGCAAAGGTTTGCTAAAGTGTTGCGCCTGTTTTGTGGTAGAGAAGTGTGTACATATACAGTATATGTTAAAACAAACAGTGCAGATAACATTGCCTGGCCAGGCGATTTCTTTGCTTGTTTTCTGCTGCTCAGGTTGCGGATCCCCAACCCCTCGATCTCTTATTTAATTTTGTAAGGAATCCATTGTATAATACTCGGAGATGTTGAAGTCGCCCCCGTTGTCGGTATCCCCGAACCACGGACTTTTGTCGACTTCAGGTTTTTTTCATGAAAGTGTGGAAGGGCCACGTTTGAAGAGCCCTTTTCTTTCTTCATGAGAAGGTGATAACTGCCTAAATGTTTCTTCCTGTGAAACTCACGGAACGTCAGGCTGTAGTCAGGGTTTTCTCTGGCCCTCTGAGGACGGGTCTTCGGCTGCTCCTAAAATGCTTCAGCTTTTAACTCCTCAGTTTGATTTTCAGCGTGAACACGTCCAAGCTTCTCAATACGGATCAAAAAACGAAAGGTGCAGGTCGAAAAATACCCCAAATTGCACACAGGGTCACGCGGAGAGAATGACATGAAAGTATAATGTTTACTTTAAAAGTAGGACGGAGGGGCTAATACTTCCCCAAAGGGACACAGATGTAAAGAAAATATCCTATTTTTATTTATTTATACATTTTTTTTACTTAAGATGCATACGCATTGAATCAGAACCATTATGTCCTACAAATGAATTGGCAGCCATTTTTAGTGTGTGTGTGTGTGTGTGTGTGTGTGTGTGTTCACCACACAGAAGGTTTTATTGAAAGGATTGCACCTTTTGTTGTCCGCATTGAATACAGAAGCTTGTGAGCGTCGCACCCTCTGTCCCGCGGCCCTAGTTATTTCTCCGCCCCCTCAGTGCGCACGCATCTCTGCTATTCCGTTCACGCATGAGGAGGGCAGCCGAAATATCCGCCTCACAACCAGAAATGACCTTTTGTTTGTTGATACAAATTGTATCTTTTTTTTCTTGATTGTATTTAAAACCAAACTGAGGAAAATATGTGTAAAAAAAAAAATATATATATATATATATTTAAAAGAAAACCGTATATAAAAAGAAACTAATTGTGTAGAATAGTTTGAAGCAATGCATTTTCACTGCTATGTCTGTGACACTATGTGCCACTTTGTTGTAGCTCACGGTGTATAAACCTCCTTCCCTGCCACAAGAACCTGGAAGTCATTTCTGCCAGCCGTGAAGGGGTTAAAACGCCTTTATGAAAGGGCACTGTAATTTATGACGGAATAAGACTTCTTTTCCAAACCACATTATTATTATCATTATATAAATGTATAAATAGCTGTGTACAGATGATGCGCAGGGACCCTGTGCAGACTTCAAAGCATTATATAAATTGTCTCTTATTTATTAAACTGACATTCTGTTCCTGGAAAGGAATTCTGACAGACGCATGGTGTTATTGCAGTATCTGTAACGTGTGCACGGCAAGCGGAGGGTTAAGAAATGAATCCCACTAAATGCTTCTGTGATAATATCCGCGGTGTTCTTAGTTTTCAGTGTGTGCAATGTTACATTTTTCCCGTGTATTTTAGTTTGCATGGGATGAAGCGATCTTGCAAAAGCTGCAGACATCCCCGGTACCTTCTCTTTGTATGTGCTCTGCTCGGTGACGAGTTATAGGAGGGCCCAACTCCAGGCCTCAAAGGCACACCACCAACAGGTCAGGTTTTAAGGCTAACCCTGCTTCAACACAGGTGGCTCAGTTGAAGACAGCCACTGATTGAGCCACATGTGCTGAAGCAGGGATAGCCTTAAAACCTGACCTGTTGGTGGCCTTTGAGGACTGGAGTTGGCCACCCCTGAGTTATAGGGTCACGGTTACAAGACGAGTGCATTTTACTGGCATCAAGGTGTCATTTTAATTCTTTTACTGACATAGACTACTTACCGAGGAGCATGTTCAAGTGCTTTTTAAAAAAAAAATAATGCATTATTTGTAATTTTCTTGCTTGTGAAGGGTAGCTGCTAATGTAGGAACATCGCTACTTACCTAATCTAGACCGTGTTGAACTATGTTGCTGCTGTAGAGACCGCTGGCACTGCTCTGTAATATATCCTGTGGTAAAGTAGCAGTTTAGTAACAGTTTAGAAATGTCACCGGTTTTGCATTTCTATTGAACTGCTTCTTTATCCCTTTTAGTTCCAAGCACTGAAGTGCCGATGGGTCTGTGCTACCAGCACATTATCAGAGACGCGATATAATTACAGGCCCAGCAGCTGCGGGTTTAACACGGGGTTCTGGTAACGGTTCCGCAGAACTCCAGGCGAATAAGCCCTTTTTGGGGAATGGGCTCGGCTATGAAAGAGGGAAAAAATACTGAGATCAATAATCTGAAGTGATTCAAGGGATCGTATATTACCGAGCGCGTCTCCATTTCCACTGACCCGCCAACTCATGTTACTTAACCATCTTTTAGTGCGTTGGTAACTGCCATTTTTAAAGGGACCTGTTTATTTTGGTTAAAGCAGCAGTGTTACTTAAGTAGAAGAGTACAAACCCCCCAAAAACTTGAAAACTAGCTTCAATATATATATTTTTCCCTCATTTCGTCTGCCAACTAATTTCTAATTCTGTGGATTAGAATTATTTGTATGGATATTACAGATCAGTCCATGTTGTTCCCCTAACGGTATTTGTGATATCTCCTGGAAAAGGCGAACAGAGCAAAATAGTGCTAGGAAGGGCAGCTCTTTTGGGGAAGGAGGGAAGGGATTGTACAGATGCTGTAATGAATATACAGTACAGGCATATTAAATGTCTGCCTTCACCCTTTCCATGCTGGGGAGAATTCCCACCAGCGCAGGCGTCCACCACGGGCATTCAGCACCGGTACATGCTAGTTTATTGTACATAATGTTTCTGCCGTTCCTAACCTGTAATGCAGCCAAATTCTTTGTTCCTATGGAAATGTGTTTGAGATTCCTGCCGCTCCCAGCTGTCCTGTCCCCACTACTTGGTCTCCTTGTTTCTATCAATAAATCATGTTCATTTGTCTGACGGATGAAACATTTACAGCATGTGATTAAAATAAAAAAAAGTGCACGTCCAGCAACGTCAGTCTGAAGTGTAGATAACAAACGCACTGTATTATTATTGTGTGTTTTGTAAATATGAATGTTATACCTTATTTAATACAGGGGGTTTATCCCATTTGCAGTTGTCTGCAGTAAATTGCTGTCCCTTATTATAGTATTAAATACCCTCCGGTAGATACACCTGTGAGACACAGCAAGCCGCCCCTCGTGAGACACAGCAAGCCGCCCCCTGCAGCGATCCCGTGAGACACAGCAAGCCGCCCCCTGCAGCGATCCCGCGCCCCCTGCAGCAATCCTTTCTTTATGCAACACATTCTCTGGTGTATGCTGGGGAGGGGGGGTTAGTACGTGTTGCATGTTTGGTTTCTGTTCCTTTCAGTGCGAGCTGGGCCTGTAATGTAGCCCAGGAATGGATAACTCCAGTCCTCAAGAGCCACCATCAGGTCAGGTTTCCAGGATATCCCTGCTTCAGCACAGGTGGCTCAATCAGTGGCTGTTGTTGACTGGCCAACTCCAGTCCTCAAGGGCTACCAACAGATCAGGGTTTATGGAGATCCCTGCTTCAGCACAGGTGGCTCAATCAGTGGCTGTCTTCAATTGAGCCACCTATGCTGAAGCAGGGATATCCTGAAAACCTGACTTGTTGGTGGCCCTTGAGGACTGGAATTGGCCCCTCTGTACTATAGGAGGGGAGTGCAATGTTTTGCTGCTGAGCCCCCGTCTTTTCTGCCCCAGTGCTCGCACCTCCTACCTTGCAGCGGCGTCAAATGATGCGGCCGCGTTGCCATGGCGACGTGTCACACAGCTGTCTGAATCATGGTAAGTTGAGTGCAGCAGAGGCTGGAGGGGCAGAGGCTGGAGGGGCAGAGGAAACGTGAGGAAGTATTTCTTCACAGAAAGGGAGGTGGATGTTTGTGTAGTCTCAGCATAGGGTGTGAACCGTTTGCTGCCGTTCGCTGATGTTAAAGCTGCTCTATTTCTATCTGAAACTCATATGCCCTTTATCCCCTGTACCCAATTTTCCAACTCTATCTGTCCTATGAAATGTCTGTGAATTCATTGTATAACCTCTGTTCTTTTAATGTAACCATGTATGTTTTTTATTTTTTTATAACTCTGTGCCCAGGACATACTTGAAAACGAGAGGTAACTCTCACTGTATTACTTCCTGGTAAAACATTTTTATAAATAAAATAGGTGGGAGAGGTGAATAGAGTAAGAGAATTCAAACAGACGTGGGATAAACATCTAGCTAAATCCTGAATGTGAAAGAGACCCAAAAATCACATTGCGCCGGCAGATTTACAGCAGAGGCACACGGGGCATAATACTTCTTATCTGCTGTTCCCTTCTGTGTCATCCTTCGGAGACCCTGCCAAAAACTGGTGTTTTTTCGAGTGTGACTGCACTTTTAAAGCAGGATGTTAGGCCGTTAAATTCAGCGACTGGGCCTCTGGGAGCAAAAAACTAACGCACTATTAGTCCCCAAATTATTGCATAGGCTTAATTAAAAAGAATTTGTGATAGCAATACTTGTGATTCTCGAACACTTTGCCAGGGCCAATCTTCCTTTCTTTTCAGACCCACACTTTGCCGCTAATTTATTTAGGCGATTGAGCTGCCTCCGTCACCATTTCCACGTCATTGTCCCGTGGACGCGCACAGCTCTAACCTGCGCCATTCTGTTTTTATATTGTAGAATGAAATGTTGTGTAATTGTATGTTACATTTTATAAAATCTCTTTGGGTTTATTTCTGTGAAACCCAAATATAATGTAAGTCTTAATGACCAAAAACAAAAAAAAATGAAGTAAATAAACAAATTGTGGTGTTTGTAAAGCATTAACGTGCAGTGTTGTGTTTGGTACTAAAGGGGTTAACTGAAGAGTGTCACCTTTCTGACCACAGTGGAGAGAAGCTGAAGTGTCCATAATGGAGAATTTGTATTGAGCACGCTGTCTCTCCAAACGACCCCCCTCTCACGGCTACCCAGTGTCACCCCGCAGCTCCCAATCTCCCGTGATCAGCGGGGCATAATCAGCAATGCAAAAAAACAAAAATAGGAGCGCATGCGTTCCTATTTTTGTTTTTTGTGTCCATAATGGAGAATTACAATAGTTCCTGCCCATGTTTGTCATTTTCCGTTCACCGAGTAAGGAACTTCCTCATTGGGCTGAAATTCTGGCACAAAGGAGGAAAGAAAAGCGGTCCAGCTCTGAACTAACTTTGTGCATTTGGTTCTGGCTACTGGGAAGAAACAGTGTGTCTCATTCTTGGCAGGTCCAAACTAGGAACCCTTACAATAAAAGTAATCCTTTGTGATATATAGCGCTGTTTTAAACCAGTCCCATGAATCAAAGCGGGGGAAAAAAAACAGTTGTAATAACCAAAATTAAAATGTTATTGCAGACCCTTGCTTCCCATCCCCCCCGGGATGTTTTCTTTTTTTTTTTTATAAAGCCAATCCAATTAAACATTTAAGAACTGAAAAGTGACAATTTTCACTAGGAAGACCGACACGATATGAAAATAAAGGTCCGTGCATCATTTTGCTGAAATTAATGGAGTGATTTACCATGTTTCATGGATGCAACACTGGCAAAAGCTGCAAAAACGGCACCAGATTTATTAAAGAAAAAAGGAACCTGGACAGAGGGTTTTTTTTTCCTTTGATAAATCTGATGCAATTCTTTTGCCAAATGGTAAACTTTAATAAATCTAATACGACTCTGAACACAACTTTGCAAGAAACTGCGCAAAACGGAAGTATTCTCTGTAGAGTATCACATTTGTTGAAGGAAACCAACGCCAATCAGAAGTTGTAGACAAGACTACAGTCAAAGGCAGAGGTTCTCAAAACCACCCCCAACAGGTCAGGTTTTCAGGATATCACAGCTTCAGCACACGTGGCTCAATCAGTTCCTGCTTCAGCACAGCTGTCTCAGTCAGTCACCCGTGCTGATGCAGGGATATCCTGTAAACCTGACCAGTTGGGGGGGGGGGGGTGGGGTGTGTTTGAGGACAAGTTGATTACCCCTGTTCTAAGGTTCTGTCTGAAGAGGCAAACCCAAAAATGCATACCACAAAAACACCACGTAGAGTTTCCTTTATACTCTGCATTCAAAATATGAATAAACCAGCACAACGTTACATAAACAAGAGCCCAAGGAGCTGCCGTTCTGACACTCGCAGACGCGGGGTTTGCCAGTTCCTACGGCTTCCAAGTGGTTCCTCTCTTCACTTCCCACAAGCGTTGATTCCCAAATGCTATAGGTCCAGGGATGCTTTGACATGTAACTGCTTCACTGCAAGACTTATGCATTGCTGGCGCTTACAGCAGTTAAGGTAATGTCCTTCCCAAAGTCCCAACCGCATCCTTGCACCTGCTCTTCCATGTTAGTTGAGTGCATGCGCAGGGGGAGGAGTCCTGGGGACAGCGCTTCAGAACAGCAGCAATCCTGCTTTGAGACAATGCAGCTCGCTCGGATTCCACAGCAGATTTTCAGATGGGACGACTGCAGAAGGGCTGAAAAGACGACACCGCTTCAGTAAAAAGGGGAATTTCACAGAAATGATCACCGCAACTTTGTACTTTCTGCTAAAAAGGGCTCCAGGTCTTATACATCCAGTGGCTTTCCCCAATGTGCTTGTCGCACTGGGTTTCTGGGTCCAAGTTTACGGCGCTATTAAAGCCGCATTAAAGCCGCATTTCCTGGTGCACTTTTTTTGTTTCAATAAATGCATCCTTACAATGACAGCAAAGCCATTATCTACACAGTAACCTGCCGATCAATCGGTGAAAAGTGCGGCTGCTTAAATGGCGGCTTTAACAACTCAAGGAAGCTTAATACATTAAAAACCGTTAAGGTGGAAAGAGTGGAAATGAAAAAAATGCCGTAAGTATTACCCAATACTACACAACTGAGTTAGTTACAAATACACAACTGTTAACGAAGTGCTTACTTTGGAACATATATTTCTGCTTGGGCAACAGATCCAGGATTCCCAAGAACCCTGAGAGGTTCCCCGCAATCATCGGGTCATTTAAAAATTGTACCAAATACAGAAGAAATTACATCTGATCTCAGACGCACTATTAGAGAGGGTTGGGGTTCCTTACAATGCATCTGATCTCAGACACGCTATTAGAGAGGGTTGGGGTTCCTTACAATGCATCTGATCTCAGACGCGCTATTAGAGAGTGTTGGGGTTCTTACAATGCATCTGATCTCAGACGCGCTATTAGAGAGGGTTGGGGTTCTTACAATGCATCTGATCTCAGACGCGCTATTAGAGAGGGTTGGGGTTCCTTACAATGCATCTGATCTCAGGCGCGCTATTAGAGAGGGTTGGGGTTCCTTACAATGTGTCTAATCTCAGACGCGCTATTAGAGTGGGTTGGGGTTCCTTACAATGCATCTGATCTCAGGCACGCTATTAGAGAGGGTTGGGGTTCCACAGAATTGATAAATTCTTAGTTGGGGGGGGTTATTCCATTGGACACAGAGACCTGGGCCAATGTTTCAGTCCTATGAGGGATCCTCAGCAGAATTAGTAGAAGGAAGTTTAAATTATTACTCAACGTGCCAAGAATGCCACAGCAAGTCCAAGGCGGTCATTTCTCTAAACCTAAAGCCTTTTCGCAGGGAATGGATTAGGGGATATCTGTCAGCGAGGGGCTTCGAGCAGAGAACCTGTCCCACACCCACTAACTCACCTTATGGGGACACTGTGCCCATTTCTCCTGGCCTCCGTGCCCTGCTGGTCAAGTACTGACATCACAGAGTAACTGTCCAATAGGAGGCAGCCGGGATCCTCAGTTTGCCCTGGAGCTACCCCAAGAGGGTACTCGCCCCACTTCACAAACTCTGTGGGGAGAGGGAAAGGGTTATACGGCTCCCAAGCAGAGCTTATTATATGGATGTTAAAATGTCCGAGTCCTCGGGCTCGCTCTACTGGTCTGTATATGGTTAGCGGCCACTAGGGGCTCAAGATGTCATTGTACCTAGCGTCAGTTATGTGTTTGCACTATTGTTCTGCAACAAGCAGATGTAGACAGGTGTGTGGGGCGGGAGGGGTAAATATAGCTGCTGTTAATAAAGGTCAAGCCTGCCAGTAATACACTGGTATTATGTTATATGTGTATAATGTATTATGTCTTAGCCCGGTTCCAGGACCTCAGGGACCAGGAGTTCATTTTGATTTCAGGAAAAATGTTGCACAAGTGTCTGGAACCTTTCCCTGTAACATTTTGTATGTTACTCTTTTTATATTGCATTTCTACCCACCAATCAGGGGCTGGGCACGTAGACCGCACCTTCCTACCCACCAATCAGGGGCTGGGCAAATAGGCAGTACCTTCCTACCCACCAATCAGGGGCTAGGCAAATAGGCAGTACCTTCCTACCCACCAATCAGGGGCTGGGCAGGTAGGCAGTACCTTCCTACCCACCAATCGGGCTGGGCAGGTAGACGGCACCTTCCTACCCACCAATCGGGCTGGGCAGGTAGACGGCACCTTCCTACCCACCAATCAGGGGCTGGGCAGGTAGACGGCACCTTCCTACCCACCAATCAGGGGCTGGGCAGGTAGACGGCACCTTCCTACCCACCAATCGGGGGCTGGGCAGGTAGACGGCACCTTCCTACCCACCAATCGGGGGCTGGGCAGGTATACGGCACCTTCCTACCCACCAATCGGGGGCTGGGCAGGTAGACGGCACCTTCCTACCCACCAATCAGGGGCTGGGCAGGTAGACGGCACCTTCCTACCCACCAATCAGGGGCTGGGCAGGTAGACGGCACCTTCCTACCCACCAATCAGGGGCTGGGCAGGTAGACGGCACCTTCCTACCCACCAATCAGGGGCTGAGCAGGTAGACGGCACCTGGCCCTGAATGTTTCAATGCTGTGGGTTAGTGTATAACAAGGTGGGTAGGGAGACCCCTAGCTAGACTGAAGTGAGACATAGGAGTTGCAGAAGTTGTTGCTGTAACAGAGAAGCTGCAGTGTCCTGTGCTGGGGCCTGGAGTCCTGTTCCAAAGGACATTGCAGGGAAGAGAGAACAGGGGAATCTCTGCAAGGACATCCTTGCAACAAGAACTATAGGTTACTCACAGTTTCCCTCAGTTGTGAGTATGTGTGTTGTCTGTTTATTTGTATAGTTGTGGATATTTCTCTTTCCAATAAAATAATTGTATAAACTCTCGTGTTTCGGTCTGGTGCGCTGATCACTGGTATTAGTCCTGGTCTCCTGTGACCTCACTGGTTTATATTACATCAGTGATTCCCAACCAGATTTGCCACGAACCCAGCATCTCCAAGGGGTTTCCCAAAACATACCCAACAGCGGCAGTATAGCATCCACAGCAGCAAGGCATTGTGGGGCGTGACTTTGGAAGCGCACGCAGGGAGTGATAGCTATACACCAACCCCCCCCCCCCCCTGCACACAGTGAGGGGCAGTTTGGGGGGATTATTAAGCGTGTTCCCCCCACGATCTCAGGACACTACACTGCCTGGGACCGGTCACACAGGTTTGTTAGTGAGAGTCTGTGATAAGATTAAGTGTGTTTGCTGGAGAAATATTTCCTAGCAGGGGGGAGGGGGGCACGGTGTAATAAAGGGAGAGAAATGCTGGGTTACAGTATGTTTGTTTCCAGGAGCAGGTCTGCAGTCTGCCACGGTATAATCTTCTCTACTGCACAAGTGTTTTACAGGAAGTTCATTTTATGCAAATAAGGAAGGGGATTCCCCAACGAGAACGTGTAAGCAATATATTCATTTCAGATACTTTGCAAATGCATACAGCCAGGGTGCTGAACGCAAGACCAGTGTTGTGTCCCACTATTACACGCGCACACACTGGCACCTCTGTGGTCCATGCCGTTTCCTCTTCTACTTGGCCACATGCCACTGGCTACCGACATCTCCTGGTTGGCTGCAGCTTGTTAATGCCAACAATCAGGATAGAGGAAACTGCCCAGTCCCCCAGCCACTGCCCTGCTCTAAATCAGGGAAATCCTGTAGCCCCTTTTGATCCTCACGGAACCCTAGGGTTGGGCTGCGGAACCTTCTCATCCTCTCACGGAACCTTCTCATCCTCTCACGGAACCCCAGGGTTGGGCTGCGGAACCTTCTCATCCTCTCACGGAACCCCAGGGTTGGGCTGCGGAACCTTCTCATCCTCACGGAACCCTAGGGTTGGGCTGCGGAACCTTCTCATCCTCTCACGGAACCCTAGGGTTGGGCTGCGGAACCTTATCATCCTCTCACGGAACCCTAGGGTTGGGCTGCGGAACCTTCTCATCCTCTCACGGAACCCTAGGGTTGGGCTGCGGAACCTTCTCATCCTCTCACGGAACCCTAGGGTTGGGCTGCGGAACCTTCTCATCCTCTCACGGAACCCTAGGGTTGGGCCCCAGAACCCTGGTTGGGAAACACTGCTCTACGGGTTCATAAGCTGCATGTTCACACCTCTTAAAGGGGCAGTGTCAAAGATCTGGGTTTAAGAGGACTCTTAATACACTGAGGTTTGCACTGGGGTGTCTGCTCGCGCTTACTGGCATTCATTATATTGCCCGTCTGCATAAAAAAAACCTTTGTGCATGTCAACTGTACCATTAAAATGGGGCGTGTGCGTGTGCAGGCGTGTGCGTGTGCAGGCGTGTGCGTGTGCAGGCGTGTGCGTGTGCAGGCGTGTGCATGCACAATTCTTTAAATTATAAAGATCCCAGAAACGTTACAGGATTCCCTTCCCACATCGTTTAAAAAACCCAGAAGAATAAAGATCCTATTTGCTGTCACAGAGCAGCA